>NW_026941582.1:0-13261 GCF_032062105.1 Saccostrea cuccullata
CTTGGCAGGATTGTCAGATGAAGAAGTGGCAAAGGCTTGTCAAGAACCAGATGAAGCAACTAAGGTATCTAAATCTTGTCGTCTGTGGTCCGGTAATCCGAGATTCCTCTGACTATAACCCGCTTTTATCAGGTCCAGCACAATACCCCGATAAAGGTATATAGCTTGATAAAGCTATATAGCTTTATCAAGGTATTTAAAATACCTTGATCAAGGTATTTTGTATAATGAAAATTCAAAAAATTCTTTAAAAATTAAGTACTGAAAGTCAAGTTCTCAGTTGTTGTCAGTAAATTCACCCATGCATGTAAAGTACTCAAATATAAACAAATCAGTATAAAAACGTGTCGTGTGAGGAGACGTTATTTTAAGCTTTCTTTTTTATACCAGAATAATTTAATTTTATTTGTATTCTCGCCTCTCATTGGTTGATTTCCAAAAAGGAACACATAACATTTTGTATAATCTGGTTTGGTATGGGGACACACCCCCTTGACGACCAGCTTAATCATCATATCCATGCAATCCCCTCATTTCCAGTCCTCGGAATCCATGGAAAATTCCAGATTTAATAAATGTACCTTCAGCTTTAAACAATTACTCGTTCTTACCTCATGTAAACAAACATCATGGCTGCAAGATCTATGTATCAGTTATTACCTCCCCTCGCTTCAAATCACTTCCGTTACTACGGTTGTATTTAGTGCTGTGCAATATTACCGGTTAACCGGTGTATCCCGATTTCGTTCTTCACAATACGTATCGCTGTATTTTTTTGTGAATACCGGTTCGGGTTCGATATGCTGTAAATTGTTACAAAAAGAGTTATTTGCCCTTTTGAAGGTAAAATATGGCGGCAAGCGACGTGAAGTGTGATCAGAAACCAGAGACATGTATCTTTCAAAAACGAAACGACGACAACTGTTATATGAAACCCCTTCATGTTAAATTCAGAGTATTACAACTTTTTCCCACAAAAAAAAACTTATCTTGCCACTTGCTCCAAAATAACGCGATCAGGCAATTGGAATATCAACTCGAGAATACATGTCATTTGAGTTTGTGTTTTCATTTAACCTTGACGAAAAGCAAAAAATTATTAAATATTGATATCGTGATATATTGCAATACAAAATATAATATTGCAATATATCGCGATACGATTTTTCGGTCGCGATACCCAGCACTAGTTGTATTATTGCGCGGTAAATTTGAACTTATAAAAAGCAACACAATTTTACATCAAAAGTTGTTTAATTATTTTAAAATTAAATTATAAGGAATGACTTTAATTCTTGGCCATATTATCGAGTATAATCTGGTTTGGGTCAGTTTACGCTTTTTTATAATCCGCTTCGCGGATTATAAAGCGTAAACTGACCCAAACCAGATTATATTCGATAATATGGCCAAGAATTAGAGTCATTCCTTAAGTGTTTTTCATGCACGAGTAAACACACTGACAAAAACTCAGAACTTGACTTTCAGTATTTAATTTTTTAAGACTGTTTTTGATTTTTCATGACATAAAATACCTTGATCAAGGTATTTGTAAAATACTTTGGAAGAGATATATAGCTTCCATCAAGCTAGGGTATTGTACTGGACCTGTTTATAAGTCATAATATAAAAGCGGGGGTTACAGTCAGAGGAATCTCGGATTAGTGGTCCGGTTACTACACTAGTCTAACTAGATCCTGTCGCCTGGAAATTATATTGGGTAAGACATTAGTGCATGTACATGTTTACAAGCACATACTCAATATTTAAATTAACTTCCAGTTCTCGTACCTCAGAGTTAATATCTTAGGACACCCATGACGTGTTAATTATAAATTTTAAGTGGTCAACTATGAAAATGAAGTTGACCACTTAAAATTTAAAATGTCTGTTCAACCAGGGACCTATATACTAATGGGATAGGCAACTCCTTCATCGCCATGTTTATTTAATACCCAAAACATCACGCACAACACTACAAGTTTTTCAAATTACGCTTATTCCCAGTAAACAGGGTTGTTTTCTGATTAATATCTTTTATTCCTTTTATGTAAAGGAATTGATTTATTGATAAATTTTAAAGCATAATAATATTATAATTCAAATATAAATAAAACAAACACCGAAATCGGCAATTTCTCAGAAATATGGCCGATCGGGGCAAGTGCTGACTTTGCATGAAACAAAATTACTACTAAGAGAAGGAGTAAAATACGTGCTAAAAACAAATCTTGAATGATTTTTTGACAGACAATTCAAGGACTTTATCTCAAATATGCGATAGCTTTCGAGATATAATTAATTAAAGTTGACATACGAAATCCCGAGATACGAGATATCGAGAGACTTGTGGTAGTTGCCTATCCTGTCAGTATATAGGTCCCTGGTTCAACTGCTGGCTTTTAAACGTATGCTGCATTGTCAGTAGCAAATTATAATTACAATAATCAGTGATATATGTAACAGCCAGAGCATACATGCCAACTTTCCCGATTTAGGCGAGGATTTTACCCTTTCATCCCGCCTTCCCGATCGGGAGAGAAAAATTGCCCCAATTTCCCGATTTGAAAAAATTCAGATTTTCAGTTTCCCTACCGCCGAATTTTGTCAATCGGGATAAGAATATCAGAGTTGTTTATTCAATGCACACAGACAAGTCTCATTGTTTACATAGCATGCAGAGTTAATTAGCCACAGGAAATCACTTCTCGCTTGAACGCACAGGCTGCTGTCCAGGTACAGGTAGCTTATAGCCTGGAGCAGTTAGAGGATTAATCTTTTTAGTTTGAAGGGGTATGCGAAGTGAAACACATAGATTAAGGGCTTAAATTATTAGTCAATGTATTAAAAACAAAAATTAAAGTCAATAAAATGATAATCAAACAATAAAATAGGAATCCAAAAAGATCGTTTTTTTGAAAACGAAAGTAGAAAATTTCAAAGCATATATACCCGGTAGCTGCTGATTTTAACTGCTAATATTAAAAATATTGTATAATTTGTCAATTTAAAAAAATATTGAAAATAATTTAGATTAAATAATACTCTCATGTTAGGTACACTGAATTTCTCCCCCCCCCCTTTCTCCCATAGATCATACTCATATTGTACATTGTATTTCTTTGTTACATATATGTCAAGGAAATACCAGAGACCCATATGGCATTACCAAGACTGCAAAAGTTCATCATGTTCATGATGTAGTCTTTACAATTTTAATTTTCTTTGGGATGGGTGGGGGGTGTGGCTTGTGTTAAAAAAATCATGATTTAATTAGGCCTATTTCTCCAAATTGTTTTGTGTGCGAGATAAAATTAATCATGCACTGTCTATATACTTACTTTTAGGGGATAAAGTGACACTTGATTTTAAGGGTACATACCAAAAACAAAATGTAAATTGATAGAACAGAGTGACAACTATTAAGCAAAGATATTTAAATTTGGAAAAATAAAACTTTAATTTCTATTGTTTTATTTGTGCTGTATTAATAAGTGCTATCAATATTATAATTTTTAAAAAAAGTATTTCATAATCATTTATTTTCACTACAAAATGTCGCGAATTTAAAGCTTTGAAAATTGTCGTCACGTGCAAAATCCCCCATGAGAATTTTCAAAAGTTGGCATGTATGCCAGAGGAAAAGAGAAAATGTAATATGGCTGGCCCCTGCATCACTAGATAGAACATTATATTGACCTACAGACCCGGTTTAATGAAAGAATTTGTTCAGTTTATTTGTAATGTATCAAAATATACACAGCAGATAACTCATAACCAGTCCATTTACTACAAATAATCCAGAGAGTTCCGAATGTTAACTGGCAGGTAAATTTGAAGCAAGGAAAAAACATGAGAAAATTAGTTAAATTTTCGTCTTAATATGGATTATTTTTCGGATAAAAGGTAAATACAATCTCAAAAAGTTTTTTTTGATTAATTTGGTAGTCATTTTTAGTGCAAAACCTTTGTTTTCTTTAAAATCATTTGATTTGCTACATTGCAAGTATATGGGATTGTATTCTAACTGTATATAGTTAGGGCTTGTCCTGAGACACAGATTATTCTAACTACTGCATCACTGCAAGTTTTTCAGAATATGTTTAATTCTAATAAAATGTTTGTTTTTAGATAAATCTTGATTTTAAAGTTGACTGGAATATCCCGCAATGAACAAGATATATTGTGAGTCTTAATTATGAAAGTTGCCTATCCTGTTAGTATATACTGATTACAATACGTCCCTGATAATGATTTTTTAAAAAAGTATTAAAATTTTCTTGTGATTCAACAATTTGTCCTACATACACTACATATTAATAATAAAAATAACCAGGGGTAGAATGTTCCCGATTATTGACTATTAAATTTACACTTTAAAACCACATAAACACATATCATTGTAAACGTAAAACAATGAACATTATTCTACTCTCAATGTGCCTCTTTCATTTGTTACTTGTTTTTCCTGTTTGCAATAAAAGTCGATTTCCTATATGCACCATAAACACCTGTATATTTGATTGAGTCAATTGCCTGACGGATAACAATTTTTTTCAAAACAATCTATTTAGGTTCATTAATACTAGTGAATACACTGTACCTTCACACCTTTGATTTTGGTCAATTTCTTTTATTTATTGCATTTATAGTGATCATTTTATCAATTATTACTTCTCAAAAAAATAAAAAAAAAAAAAACACATTTCATAAAACTTATTATTAAATGTAAAGAGTTCAGGTAAAATATTCAAAGTCAAGAGATGTTACAGGATTTTGTCCTTATATAGAAAATAATTAAGTCATTATGTAGATCATACATTTATCAACACACATGCTGAAAGAATCGACAAAATCTAAGATTATATGTCATTATGAATAAGGAACTATAAAAATACTTTATATATGTACTGATTCTGGGTTATATTCATTTCATAGGACTTCTTTTTCCAACAAACCATGATTCGTGTGAAAGATCCCAAGAGATCACTAGAATTCTACACAAAGGTTATGGGAATGAGGTAATGCAAGCCAAAATATTTTTATTATAAATCAATGCAGTCACATAAATAGTGCTTTATGCAGGTTCACACTTCAAAAGAATTGTGTGAAAATTATTCAAGTTGTTCACATTACTGTTGCTATCTGTTTTCATCTTTTAAACATTTTTAGTTTTTTATCTTGTGTTGCTGAACCAATTTTGATAAACTTTAGTATGCACCTGTAGCAACTTTGGGTAAAGGGGAACATAAATTGTGAATTTTATCTCCCAATGTCCTGAGGAGTGGGGCCATGCAAAACCGTAAAAAGTTAATAGATCAGTCTTCAGTAGTCTTCCTTACATGTACTCCTGGAAATCAAGCAGTCAAGCTATTAGCATGATTGCAATAAACATTGAACTTTCTACCAAAGGCAAAATTGTGACATCCATGGCCACAGTGTCAGGCATTCTGGTGCTAGGGATGGATACTGTTGAATATTTGTGAAAGTGCATTAGGTTTTTTTTAACTGCTAACAAGATGTGTTTGTAAAACACTATGTGCCCGGCGGCAACAAAAATCGAAAAAGCTATTTTTAGCATACAAGCTTAGATAACAGTCAAGGTCACAAGGTCATTGACCTTGGTGTCATTTAAAAGAACTTGATGAGTGGATTATGCACACCAAATATGAAGTCTCTTTCTGTTATGGTTCAAAAGTTATGGTGCGAAAAAGCTATTTTTAGCATATAGGTCACAGTCAAGGTCACCAGGTCATTGACCTTTGTGTCATTTGAAAGAACTTTATTAGTGTAGTATGCATACTAAATATGAAGTCTCTATCTGTTATGGTTCAAAAGTTATGGCGAAGGTTAAAGTTTGCAGACAGAAAAGCTATTTTTAGCATATAGGTCACATTCAAGGTCACAAGGTCATTAATATTGGTGTCATTTGGAAACACCTAATTAGTGAAGTATGCATACCAAATATGAAGTTTCTACCTTTCATGGTTCAAAAGTTATGGCGAAGGTTAAAGTTTGGAGACGAACAAACAAACAAACAAACAAACAGACAGACAGACAGATAGGACAAAATTAATATACGCCTCGGATCTATCGATCCGGGCGCATAAAAATTTAATTGCCTAAATATAGGTATCCAAAACATGTATAGCATACTAGGTATAACAGCATCTGGTACTAACTGGCAAAACAAGCAGATGGATTATCATGATATTGAATGCAATATTCCTTCTATTCACAGGTTACTAAAGAAATTTGATTTCCCTTCCATGTCATTTTCTCTGTATTTTGTTGGATATGATAAACCAGAGAATATTCCTAAGGATGAGACAGAGAGAACTCGCTATTGCTTCCAACAAAAAGCCACTCTGGAGCTTACACAGTAAGGCTGTCTGATAAACAATACATATAAAGGTTACTATATAGGGTGACTTCACTGACTTGTTAGTCTGTATTGATGAACTGTATCTATACTGGTTTAATAAGAGAAATATCTTGCATTGAGTATTACATTCTATTATGCTTCTTGTAACTTTTTCAGCATAATAATAACAGTACTATAAAGTTGTATTTTGCATGTATTATGCCCAAATTATAGTAGTCAGGGTTTGACATGTAGTTCACTTGCCTCTTATAGACTAGTTACTAGCAAATTGCTTATTTACAATTTAATACTGTTTCAATGCTGTCAAAATACATGTACCCCTGAACATAAGATGTAATAATAATCCTATTTTATTTGAATGTTATTAACTTTGTAGTAACTGGGGGACAGAAAATGACCCAGAACAATCCTATCACAATGGTAACAGTGACCCTAGAGGGTTTGGTAAGTGTGTGTGTTAGTGTTTCTGGATAAATATGTACCGGTATATAAAATGGATTTACCTTTATGAGGCTATCGTAATGGTAAAATGAGAATCTAAGACCTTACCAATTTGGTGACTTGGCCTGATTAAGGCAGTCAGCTAGGTCAGGTCATCAAACTGATCAAGCTAATAAGTAAGAATGAAATGGGACTTAACACAGTTTGTTGCCCATTACATTAGAATGGTTGATGCTAGGGCTTTTATATTTCACATGCATTGTGACAAATCCTTTCCTTGGGGTACAATATTTGGGCTTAAAGTTTCAATTACATGTACTGTTGAAAATTCTGTATAGTTGGTGCTAGAGCTTTCATTTATGATGTATATAGTCCTTGTGAAAAGACCTTTTATTGAGTTTCAGCTTTTTGACCTCATGACCTTGAGGTTAAAGGTTCACTTACTTACTTTAGCTGTGAGTTGCTGCCATATGAAGGCATCAATGGCATTATGCTCCACAAACACATCTTGTTTTGAATTTTGAATAGAAACTCTATTATCTTATCTTATTATCCCTTTGTTTGATTGCAGGTCACATTGGTATTGTTGTTCCTGATGTAGACAAGGCTTGTGAGCGATTTGAGTCCTTGGGAGTAGAGTTTGTAAAGAAACCTAATGATGGTATATACTTACATCACCTAAAAAACTTACATGTTTTGATTAGATACATTAGGTGTACACATATTCAAATGTAATGGCAACAAATTATTTAGTTTTGTGAAAACGAAGCAAAGCAATATTATCTTTTAGGATTACAATTTTAGCTAAGCTAATTTATGTCTCTGTAAAAGGAAAAGGCGTACTTTAAAGTATCCACTAAGGATAAATACACTGTGAATGTAAAAAGGGTGTAATAGCCTAAGGCACGTAGGTTCTCTGAGCTCCAAACTCAGTAGAAATGATGCCACCAGCTGCCTATGTTGTAGTAGAGATATGTAAAACAGTTCATTAATGTCCTGTGTGATCCAAAAAACTTTCCCATAGGCTGAATACAGATATAATACTGCATGTATTTCAGCTTGTAATATGTGTACGAGTTTTGATGTCCATACAGGTGAAGATTTGACATAAAAATGTGTGTTAATTTCTTATTTACTTGTTGAAGATAAACTAGGAATCAAGGGATATGTGACATGTACAGTTATCAACATTTTTCAATTGTATATTTCATTCATTAATATTCAAAAAGAAGACTAAAGATAATCAATTCTGTTGTAGGCAAGATGAAAGGCCTGGCCTTCATTAAGGACCCAGATGGATACTGGATTGAGATCTTAAATCCAAACAACATGGCCGTCATAGTGTAACAAACACTGACTTAACAATCACTACACAATGCTCCCTGATTCAGCCCTCTTGGAACCTCTGACTGTACTTAACAAAAATGTTTCATTTGTGTTCTGCTTAGTTAGCGTGCTCAATATTGAGTTTATCTATGGTTTGAAAGAGGGAAAGAAGTGATTATTAATCCAATGGGAAATTATTGAATAACTGCTAGTGAAGTCAAGTTAAAGAATAGGTATATTTTGTAAGAGTTTTTTGTTTTAAGTAAGATACAAAACTCAGATACTTTTAAAATATATCTTTTTAGCATTTGAGTGGGTAGTTGCATGTACATAGGCATATCTCTGGATTATTCTTGTGTGACAGCCAATATTGCTTAAAAGAGCAAAGTATAATTAAAGCACTTTGCAAGAAGTTTTTAATTCGATCCTTTTCCGGCTGGTGATAAGTCCTCATTCATCTTTCTTGTCTGCTTTGAGTAATTGTAAAAAATTCAGTTCCAAATCAAATGATTTGTATACCAAAAATTCACTTATATTTTGCAAAATATTTATTCATATTTTGTAATGTTCCAACACATGGGAAATGAATAGACACATATATATTTGTGGTGAATTTTTATACATTTAAATTAATACATGTAGATAGTGCCAAACCTCAGAAACGAAGTAAAAATGATTTTTTTTGGCCATGTACATTTGTATACTGATTCATACAAGTATTTTGTTTAGTCTGGTATGTTAATTATACCCAACGCAACAAGTTGCAAGAGGTATAATGTTTTTGACTAGTCTGACAGTCGATGTGTCAGTCGTCCGCCAGTCCTGTTTTTTTGTCAGCACAACTCCTCATAAACTGCTGCAAACAGTTTCTTCAAACTTTGCAGATATTTAGGACACAATGTGTAGATGTACATATTACCAGGAAATTCCGATTCCTTTATTTTTTGGGGGTGGGGAATTCTGGCACTTTTCAAGTTAAATATTTGGCCCTATCTTGATTATAAACATGAACAGTTTGTCAGCACAACTCCTCATAAACCGCTGCACACAATTTCGTCAAACTTTGCAAACATTTAGGACACAATGTGTAGATGTGTATATTACCAGGAAATTTCGACTCCTGTATTTTTTCTGGGAATTTCAGCACGTCTAATTTTGGGGGAGCACGGGGTATGTGAGCTTGCTCAGTTTTTCTTTCAATTTGATTATCTTTACTAATGGGTTAACTTATTAAGATATTTTAGTGCTAATACAGGTCTATGTACAGATTAATTGACAAAAAATAAAATAAAATGTCAAAATCTAACTTAATTAATAAATTAAGCAAAATGTGAGTGCTACATGTATATATCACATGGCAGTGTGTTCCAGTGAGAACTTTTATTGTCCTTGGATACAAGTTTTCTACCTGTAATGTACTGGTACATGCAATTATTGCATGTTCAAGCTTATTAATACAAGTGTTGCATATTTTGTAGTAATTAAATGATGTTTAAGATACTAGGGTGCCATTCATTTGATTCAGGTTCTTTGATATTTTCATGTTAGAGGTGCTTGTACCATTACATGTAGTCTTATTTCTACAAATGTATTCTTTTTCATTTATTTTATGTGCAGAGATACAGGGATATCTTTAATGCATTGACTTTTTAATCAGTATTTTGTACAATTGGTTGAGCTTCAGCTTTAACTTTTATCCATTAACTGAATTATTGTTATGCATGTACAGATTGGTGCATTTACAAAGTGTCATGAAGCAATAAAAAGACCTTTTTAATTTTCTTAATTTTATTTTTTACTTATGGGATGTCTGTATTTCATATTTCCGGAATTGTTTTGAGTTGTATGAAGGGTTTTGAAATTAGTCTCTACTTTCAGTTTTACAGAAGTTGTGTCCCGTTTCCCGCTCATAGGACACAGACTACCAATTATTTTGCTATACATTCCTTTATACTATAAAAAATGATTAAAAAAATTACACCAGCTCAACTTACCTGAAACTTGGCACAGAGTAAGAAGAATTCAAGTCCAAAAATTTTTCAGACTCTCAGGAAAATTCATCGCATACAGTTCCTGCTAAGGCATCGCAAATAACCCCTACCCTGCTTTTTTCACTTTCTCTTCGGGGAAAGGGTAAATATGGGCCTCTTTACACCCTTCCTACTACGCGCGCAAGTGCAAAATTTCACATATTTACAATTTTATATTTTTTTTTAAACCCTCTCCTTTCCATCTATACCCAAAAATAACATCAGTCCACCCCATAAACACCCCAAAGAATTTTTAAGAAAAAACCTCTATTTTTAAACTGGAACTACTTGAGTGGTCAATGAAATAGGGGTAAAATTAGTAGTCTGTAACCTAATAAGGACACAAACCTTGTCTGATTTTGCTGAAATTTGACATGCTGGAGTCTTTTGTATCTACAAAGTGGCCGGTGAAGTTTCATTGAAATTGATGATTCCTAAGCAGAGTTATGGCCCTTTAATTGATGTGCTGGAACACCTTAAATCAGAGGGTAAAAGAAGCATTAGGCACACAGTTCTCAGATTTGAAATGCTCACAGCTCACATGCATGACAGTTATTTTCTTTCCTTATATTTTTGTATACTAGATATATATGTCCTACACAAATTTCAAGAACAAAACTTAACCTATTGCATAAGTAAATATTTTAAACAATTTTTCAAAAAAATACCTTCAAAAAGCATAAAATTCTTGGAAATATTAAAAATAAAAATATTTAGCACATTTTAATTTTAGTAAAACAAATATTAAAAAATTCTACAATATATAGGCTATAAAAAATTAGTATAAAAGTTAAGGGAAAGAGATTAATACCTTTGTTATAAGCAGATTATCCAACCTGGTCAATTAAGCCTCTGTCAGGAAGTGGTACTTACTACTCTAATTGGATTATCCTGGTCATATTAAGACTTCTTTGATGGGTATTTCTTGTAACAATATGCATTATTAGATAATAAATACCAAAAATTCTGTGAAATTTTGGATTTTATAATTCTGAATTTACAAGAAAAGGAATTTATATATGCATTTTACCTACATACATTCTTCAGGCTGCTGTAGAAAAAGGGGAGGCAACTCTGCACTGTAAAGGTACCAAAAAAACAAAATGATTAAAAAGCATGTCTATATACTTTCAATGGTTCAGCATAGAAAATATACCATGCCTGTGTCACTTATAATCACTCCTGGAGATGCTTGGAAGCTAAAACAGGGAAGGGGGGGGGGTAGAGAAGGTTCTATTAAAATGGAGTACATAAATTCTGTCTGTCTTGTGTATCACTATTTCTGCACAGTGTTTATCTAAAATCTTGAAAACACATGTCCTTGTCAAAAAATGATGATTTTGTCTGATATGCGACCACCGACAATGATGTCCAAGATGCCACAAGAGTAGAAGAAGTCAGTAGGACCAAACATCCCATATGAAATGTTGAGCACCTTACTGACCTCCCCTGTCTTGGACAATCACAGATCAGTGCCAGCAATCAGACAGCAGATATTCAATTCCAAAAGAAGAAGGAAAAAGAGAAAGTTTCAGAGAGTACACATTGATTGGCAAGAGATGATGATGGCAGATGAAAACAGTGTAAAAAAGAAATCAAACACAAAAAAAAATAATACAAACTTAAGAGTCAGCTGACTGTATACCTTTAACTTGGCTGTTTTGGACTGTAATATTGTTGACAGCTGTATTTTGTTTTCTGAATGATCATTGTCTCTGCTACTGGTACAAAATTGTTCACTTCTGACTGGCAACTGGCCTAATTTTTTATGAAGCCACCCATCCAGGCTATAACTGTGTGCAATCCCACATCAGTCAGCTAGAAATGAGCCACTGATAAAAAATAATTTTTTAAGAATTACAACTTTAGTTCACATTCATAATTAATAAGTAATTGTGTCAAATTAATAAGTAACTGTGTCAACTATAATTACAGACACCAAGTAGCCAAAGTTTTGAGAAATTAGGCATTACTTTCCTATTAACAACAGTGTAATCTGAACAATCAAATGTTTAAAACATACCTTGGTTTTTGAACTCCATTTGGCATTTAAAATAGCAGGATAGGTGAGGAATGGGTTTTATGTCACCTACAACATTATATAAAGAATCAAAATTCATATTGCATAAATGTTTGACACACATCAATTGCACACATTACGTCATCCCTTTGACAAGCTGAGCAGGTGCCCCCCTCCCCCTTTTCAATTATTTAAATCCATTTAACTTCTCCAAAATACAATTTTTTCCATAAAATTTGTCAACAATTTGCATAATTAGTTCCAAATTATCCAAAAAGTGCCAGTAAATTGATTAACGTGAGATTTGACCTTTGACCTCATAGGACACAGACTACCAATTATTTTGCTATACATTCCTTTATACTATAAAAAATGATTAAAAAAATTACACCAGCTCAACTTACCTGAAACTTGGCACAGAGTAAGAAGAATTCAAGTCCAAAAATTTTTCAGACTCTCAGGAAAATTCATCGCATACAGTTCCTGCTAAGGCATCGCAAATAACCCCTACCCTGCTTTTTTCACTTTCTCTTCGGGGAAAGGGTAAATATGGGCCTCTTTACACCCTTCCTACTACGCGCGCAAGTGCAAAATTTCACATATTTACAATTTTATATTTTTTTTTAAACCCTCTCCTTTCCATCTATACCCAAAAATAACATCAGTCCACCCCATAAACACCCCAAAGAATTTTTAAGAAAAAACCTCTATTTTTAAACTGGAACTACTTGAGTGGTCAATGAAATAGGGGTAAAATTAGTAGTCTGTAACCAAAAATGTTAAGACGATGTTGACAGGTGACGTGTAAAAATTCCTCATTATTATTCATTTCTATAGTATGCGAGAGCAAATGGCGAGGAGTTGCATTGACACTCTAAACTCAACCATCCTAAAATATTTAGCTGATATATTTATTTCTGCTGTTAACTGTTGTGGAGTGATGTTGTGAATTACTGTGAAGGGAAGATATTTTAAAATATATAAACATTGTTGGAAATGCGTTGAACGATTATTGAAATGATAATTTCTTTATAAAATTGAAATGGAAAATAGGAAAGG
>NW_026941583.1:0-133833 GCF_032062105.1 Saccostrea cuccullata
CATTTATTTTGATTCATAAGAACAAGGTAGTGCTTTTGTATAAATGTTGTACCCCGTATCATCATGTTTATGTAGCTCTATCTATTGCTAGTAAAACATTTAAAGTTTTGTCGAGTAGTCGCAAAGTCAACTTATTCTTAGGTTGACTTAACCAGTTGATTTTTATGAGTCCCCCAACGATATCTTCATGAAGTATTCCATATTTAACCAGTCCCCGCCTGCTGACGCCAAACACAAAGACATACGCACATTAATGCATATTTAGCCTCCGTACCTCCTGGCCCTTAGCTTGGCGAAATTTGCACTCAATGTAGAATTATCAAGAAATCAACTATTTTTGCTAAAAAGGGTGTATACAGAGCAAAAAATAGAAAGCGAAAAAATATAATATCGCCTTCTAAAGCAACAACAGCGCTAGGCGATTACATGTTTCTATAGTTACATTTGAATGAGGAGCTCTGTGGAAATGAATTAGGAGGAATATTCACATCGATGTCGACAATATTAAAATAACATCATGCAATGGACATACCTCAGGATGTTTATGATGTTAACATTTTGATTTTTTAAAAATAAAATTGATAACATTTACAATAATTCATCGCTAAATTAAGATCGGGTTCGAACTGCGCTAACTTCCGATTTTCGACAAAAATATGAAGCGAGGAAAAGACGGTGGAGAAATGAGTTGAATTTTCGTCTTAATGTGGATTTACTTTATTATTTTTAAGGCATTTACAACTTGAAAATCTTTCAGTTTTACCTTGGACATGACGTTTGCTTATTATAAAATGACAGCCTGAAGAAAAAGGGGAACCCGGTTGGGGACATGTATTGCTTATGCAATACTCTCAGCATGCTTGTTATATATATTAAAACACATGTCCGTAACATTTTTATCTCAGTTCTGATTGTTTTAAGAACACATTTTCGGGTATGGCCCTTCGGATAATGGAGTATGACATATTCTATGATTTCCTTGACTTCTTTCCTCTTTCTGAAAGATGATTTTCGAAGTTTGTAAAATGAAAAACGTCAAAGGGTGAAAGATATGGCGAAGATTGTCGGTGTGACAAATCATTTACTTTCTGTTATTCCCAAAACTCCAGGGCTTGTGGATTTGGATGGTGTCAAGAAGAAGTCCTATGTAGTGGATTCTTGATTCTGGTTCCTTCATATCATAAGCCTTTCGATCTTTTGCAACAATTTTAATTTCTAGACTCCTCCAGAAATTGAACTGCTTTACCGAATAAGAATTTGAGCAACAAGGCAAATAAAATTTAGGAAAATGGCCTTTAAATTTGTCGTTGTGCTCTTGCAATTCTTCGGTCTTTTTATACCTTTGCTGTTTTGTCAGTTGCATCATATTGTGAATTTGTTCTGAGGGTTGAAAACAATGGATTCAAGGTCCATTATTTGTTTGAATTCCTAAAATTGCACACATTTATGATACCTAATATATCATTTTTGTTCATTGAAATCCAGCTACTCATGCATTTATAAAACAGACATTGGTTGCTGTTAATTTCACATATTTCAGAGAATATTTCTTTGGGATTCTTAACCAGATTTAGAACAGCTTTAATAAAGTGTTTAATATCAATCTAGCGTACTAATTTTTACCATTTAGTTTAAATGCAGTGTCTTGAATGTTCTTGTGATTCTCAAGAGGAAAGTATGTGATGAAAATTGGTCACATAAACTGTTTTCAATTCAATAAAGTTTCAATCATGAGAGAAAGTCAAGCTGAATGTCATAGGATTTATATGATGTATCGCTGTATATGCGAGGGTTGTCCGAAAAGTTCTAGGACAATGACGTTTTTATTTTAAAAAAATGTTCCATATATATCTAATGTATAAAAAATATATTATCATATAAAGAAAAACATTATTAAGAATAAAAAACGAAACTTCTAAATAAAGAAAAACGAAATTAATGAAAAACTGAAACTAAAATACGGAACTTATAGATGTGCATGGTAAGGGCCCGAACCCATAAATCATAAGCCCGCGCGTCTGATAGACCTGATTTTGTTTCGACAATAAACAAGTGTAATGTTAACCTTTACACTCACCTATTCCACCCATCTCGAAAACTTAAACATCACAATACATGAATAGAGGAGAATTTGATCTTTTATTATCTAATAGTGATATGCTTAGATTTCATGTATATTTTTTATCTTACATTAACATGATTCATGTGAACTTTTGACCAGTCTGATAATTAGGCCAGTAATTCGATGATTTTAAATATATATTTAGATAAATATCTTCAGTCTTTGGTGTTGTTAGTTTCTGTTTGGTTTTTTTAAGAATATACCTATCGAAACAAAACATACACGCCCAAAAGTAAGTAAATATTGTACGTTTGTTACGATGGTTATTGCTGAAAGTTATCTTATTGATTTCAGTATTGTTGCATGATGTGAAAATTATGCATACAAGTTCAAACTTTTCTACAGATTTGAATAAATCTTTACAAATATCACATGGTGAATATATACCAGAAGGAGATGTAATACATATCTCGGTTGAGTGCAAACAAGATAATTATTCAAACATAGCAAAAGTAATGCAGTAAAACTTTTGTACTAATATTTTAAAAAAATCTTCCATTAATACGCACAAAAAATGACATTTTCCAGCCTTTGCTCATGCTATAATTTATATTGTGATCATTTATTTCTTATTTTTGATTGTGGTCACAATTTTACATTCTATAAGAAATGTTCAAAAAAAAATGTTCAAAAAGTAACCTTCTACCATCATTTTAAGCTGTAACAACAGCTTTATAATTTTAGGAAACTACATATGTTTTTATTTTTAATATCTAATGTTATGTGATAATGCTGATGTTCTACCAATATAGAATTGAAAACAAAATCGTTGTGTCAATTGCAACTCTAATACTCCAAATGTTTTCAAAACAATACTAAGCAAACCTTCTTTCTTTAACAAATTGTCATTTACTATGTTTTAGACACAGTTATTCATATCCGGAAATTCAATTTGTTTTGGTTCAATGTCTTACAGGGTACGCAAACCCATTTTGGGAAGCAGTTCACGAAAACAACTTTTTATAAAATCATAAATTAATGAATATCTTATGAGAAATAAAAAAACAAATTTAAACCGAATGACAACCAATAATACATGTACATATATTTTTTATTAGAGATCGAGACTTCTATGTTTGTTATCGATAAAGAATGATTTCATCGAGGCAATGAAAAATTAACGCCCCAATTCCCCATATGCACATTCTAACACAACCAGCTCATCTTGATCTGATACTTATTTCGGGTCTCACATAGCAAAACACGAACTTTACCATTGTAATCATATGGGAGGCGGTGGGTATCATCTGGTGAGGTCACAGCTTACAGTACCTCTAGTTTTGAGTGTATACATGTATGGTTTGTTTAGATACTTAATGGGTACATGTGTGAAGAATACATAATAGATTTTTTTCCGTTATTTCCTGATTATGACAACGAGCACACGGCGGGTGTGACCGGTCGGCAGGGGATGCTCACTCATCCATGGCACCTGATCCCACCTCTGATGTTTCGGAGGTCCGTGTTTGCTCTGCTCTTATTTTGTATATTGTTTAATGGACGTTGAGAATGAATACTGTTCGTTAATTCCATATCCTTCCTTCATCATGTAACGTTGGAATTGCTAGGGGTAGGTTAACATGATTTATAAATTTTGCATTCACCTCTTTCGATTAAATTCAAAATTTACAACATTAAAAACGTGTGGAATGAAACAAGATTTGAACTAGAGGTATTGTGTGCAATGAGTTCACTAAGTAATCATCCACCGGTCTTCCATATGATTATAATGGCTAAGTCCAGGCTTTGCTCTGTGGAACATTAAATGAGCTTCATATCAAAAAGTAAAATAGGAGGTGCAAAAAGGCATCATGTTATTCAGAATCTGTGAAAGTATCATTAAAATTTATTTATTCTATGATATTAGAGGATTTGCGGATAAGAGATGGGTATCCCGAAGCGTAACAGACGGACGTACAAACAACAGACGGACATCCCTCTTACTTTATACCCTCCAGCTTTTAGGCAGGAGGTATGATAATTATATAATTCAAGGACGTTCGATCCTAGGCTTTTGAGGGGATTTTTGGTCCTGTCCATTTTTCTTTTATAAAATTCTGCATCATTTTTAAGTTCTAACATTAAATCTGAATTCTACTATTCAAATTTAACTTTATTCAATGGAAAAAAAAAAAAAACATTAAAAAGGAATTAAGTTAGGAACTATATTTTTGGCGGAAGGTTTTCTGAAAGGAAATGATTTTTTTTTTCATTTTTCAATTGAACTATAACAGTACTGTTAATTTAAGATTCCAATTTTTTCATGCTGGTTGCACACAAAGCTGTTTTTTTTTTTTTTTTGCAGCGAAATGCGTTATGCTGTGTTATGGAGGAGCGAAATGCGTTATGCTGGTTCTGAAATATTGAATTATTTCTTATGAATTCTTTCCACGAACTGTGACAAATATAGTAAATATATTCTGAAAATCCTGGTAAAAATGAGCTATTTTCAATGAACAATTGACACTTAGAAATTCTGAAAATCCACATCTTAACCCCGAACTTTTCATGTTCTTTGACCTATTTGCTAAAATTCAGAAAGTTTAAAACTTTAAAATAATTTTCTAGCTTATTAAATTTTCAATGCCAGAAAATGCCAGAAAATTCACATTTTATAATGTCACAAATCGATTATTCGAAACAATTTGATTTTTTTTTTCTTAGTCTTTTAAAAAAAAAAAACTTAGAGTTCATTTTGTTTTATGCTTTAATTGGATAAAAAAAAATTGGAGTGAAAAGGTCAAAGACGTAATTCTTAATTAAGACACAGATTTCAATGCAAAAAGGTCATATTAGATGTACTGTGGTGCCAAAAGAAGCATATTGATCCCCATTCTATATTTGAATTTTAATTAAGCTATGCATGTTGAAACTAAAAACATACTTGGCAAAAAATGTTTAAGACTTTAAAAATCGGGAAAAAATTCTCATTTAAAATGTATGTTTAATTCGAGAAACCGACATTTATTTATTTCATTTCTTTCGTTAGTGGAGTAATCATTATGTTTTATTTACATCTGGATACAAAAGGTGAAGCATAGTTGATTTTTTAACTGTCTCAAATGCAAAAATTATGTATCATAAGTATTTACTTTATATAATTCATTGAATACAGGTTCAGTTTAAAATATATTCATTTCTATTTTCTTTCTATTTCGTTTAAATTATGGATTTGGGGGACTGCACGAAGGTTAAAGTTTTTCTTTGAAATGCTTTACCAGTAATTTTTCATATCTTAAGACTATTTTAAATTTGCATTAACTTGAAAACAGTGTTGTTAAGAAGCAAGTGTGTTACAATGCACACATGCATAGTATGATGAAAAAGCCTCGAAAATGTTTTTAATGTGAAAAACTGTGCCATTTAAACATTCTAATTCATTAAAGCTTTATCGATGCATAGGTATTTTGTATTGCAATAATTTACTTGACTTACAACCTCCTTTTTCAAACCAAAAGATGAAGAAGTACATTTTGACGAAAACGAAATTGATGCCCTGGTTTTTGAAGGGGGAGGAGCGAAAGGAATAGCTTATTGCGGTGCAGTAAAGGTAATTTTCGTAGTACAACATTACATGATTAGCAACTTCATTATATGAAATTCATAAATCGTATAAAAATACATAAATAAGTTGATCTTAGTGCAAATTAACAATGGGAAATTCACATTTAGGCATTAGAAAAAAGAGGTATTCTGAAGAAAATAAGACGGTTCGGTGGTGTAAGCGCCGGAGCCACCATTGCTGCTTTTCTAGGAATGGAGTTTTCATCGTACGAATAAGACGAGCTGTTGTCAACAGACTTTCATAAATTACTCATGTAAATGTTGTAGTATATATAACATTTTAGTTACTTTTTTTGTATTTTATTTAGGATATGTCATTTGACCCATGACATCTTTTTAATACTTTCAGAATTCACAAAATATAAAACCTCATTTAGAACGTTTTCACTTAATTATACCTTTATCTAAATTGGAATATAATTGGGATTATGTACAATAATTGTGAGCTTTACAATTGCATCAAATCATTAACGTCTGTCGCGCGTGATTTTTTTTTTTGAAAATTAAATCATTATACTTTTTAATTAGACATATATACAAAAGGTGAATCGTGGTGTTTTTGTCTGTAGCTCTACGGAGCTGTACGTTACATATCATTAAGAATAATATGAAATAAATACTAAATATTGATACGCTTGCATAATATTTAAGACAATTTTTTTTACTTCAAAATTTGACAATAATGTTTTTTTTTTCATATGTCTGTTACAAGGAAGTTGATGGGGCTCAATGAAGAATATATATAGCAATTTCTTTTTCTTTCATAACTTTTTTCATCTGTGTAACATCGACCATTAACTAGTTCGTACTCTCTCTCTCTCTCTTTCTCTCTGTCTCCTTATAAAATATTCCATATATACTCGCCTGTAAGTCGGTCCAGCTATAAGTCGGTTGTATTTTTTAGGTTAATTTGGAAGGATTTGTCATTGACCCGCTTATAAATCGGTGTAACATTTTGCCAGAACAAATTGACTATTTCAAATCAATGCTTTGATCTTTTAACCTTGTTTCAATTAATATTTAAAGAAATTAGCTGATATGTGATTTTAAATCATTACAAAAATTAGTAATGCACACTTACCATAAAAAGAAGGTTACGGTATTAAAATATGTAAATACTTTTTTCATGTGTTCAAATTCATCTATCATATAATATATAATATATAACCAGACTTTGTTTAACGATAATCGTCCGAAATGTATACCGGTATAAAATATTACATATCGCCCTAAATGAAATTCAAATCTTATTATGACTCGCCTATAAGTGGGACATAGGGTTTTGGACATAAATTGAACTCCCAAAATACCGACTTATAGGTGGGTATAAACGGTTATAACATTTTACTCTGAATGAAAATGATGACTCGTTTTTCTAACCCAAAAATTTAGGATTATGTTGTTTGGTTTTGGAAAGGTTTCTTTTTTTAAATCAGAATAAGTTTACATTTTACCTTCAAATAAAGGTGATGACTAGTGTTGCAACATAAAATATGCAAAATATATCGGTTGGCTGTATAAAGGAATCACCAAATTTGGACTGTTTTCAACCGACTCATTTTCCGAATGGCTAGGAAAAGTGTTTGAGAAAAAAGTTACCGACAAAATCAAAGAAACAGGAACGGTTCTACCAGAAATTAGAAACAAAAAAGATATCACTTTCAAACAGGTAATCGACGTAAATGATTTATACTTATATAGCATATATATGAAATAATATTTAATGCGAGAATGCGAGAAAATAAAAAAAAACCATTGAAGTCTTAATTTAACATTGTTCAGAGAACAATAGCTTTCTCAGTTCTTACGAAATTGGAGTGTAACAACAGACATTCAATACAAAAGATTGTAATGAACATTTAGCTACTTTTAAGCCCTTCATCATATTCAAATTATGACTTCATGAACCTTCCCGTATGCATCATCTTACAATCTGCCTTTTGTAAAATATGTAGGCCCATATAAGGATTAAAATTCGTTGGTATTAGAGAGATGCTGTTTTTCAGTTACTTGTTGCATGCGCATATGCATGTATTATGTCGTCTTAAAACATAAGACTTAGTTAAATGTGTTTCTCAGGTTTACGAACTTTTTGGTAAAAAGGAGATCTGTATAGTTGTGACAGACGTCTGTACACAACCAGAAGAATACTATTATCCCAAAACAACTCCTGATTTCCCAGTGAGAGAAGCAGTCCGAATGTCAATGTCCATTCCATGTAAGTATTTAATATTTTATTTAAAATTAAATATAGCTTGCAAGATGATATTTACTTTCAGAGTAATTTATGATTTGAGCGACTAAGATTATTTTCTCATTCTCTCCCTTGCAATGTTAATTATCTGTTTGTTACTTTGCTTGTCAAATCTGATTTTATGTTTTTAATAAGAACGTGCTAAAATGTTCTAAATTTAAATCAAGACAAATCAAATAAACAATGAAGAATTGCTTGAATAAGAGAATGTTAACATAACCATTGAATTCTTATTTGGGATGTCGCTTGACCTGTATAGATGCTGCAACCTTATCGTTGACAAGCAATCACGCATGTGTCAGATTTAATAGTTTTCAATTTTATCGTGCGAGATTGTGAGGAACAAAAGGTGTTAATTTTGTTTTGTGGCACCTGATCCGACCTTTGATATTTCGGAGGTCCATGTTTACTCTGCTCCTATTTTGTATTTTTTATGGACATTAAAGTTGAATACTTTTCGTTATCTCCAGTCCTTCTTTTATTAAACAGGCATTTTTCTTGTAATTTTTTTTTTACAAATCAAATAAAGTACTTAAATGAAGTGTGATTTCTGATTTATTATGAACGAATTAATTATCGCCAGTAAATAAGCATTAGGTCGTAAAATATTAGTATTCTCTTAAAAAAAACATTACTTTTAATGGTAACCCATATTCTTTTTATTTAGGACGTTCATTAATTTTTTCGATGATGTTAATTATGTTGAACGTGATTACGACCAAAACTTACCTGCGGTATATTTTCGATTGTAAAATGTAGAGATTTATCTTTGATTATTAAATTTCTTCTATATATTGTGGTCAGAAATTCAACAAAAGGAAAGCTCATTTCCTTTTGCACAGAAAATCCGAAAAGATCATTTTTGCAAAGCTGTTGAATTCCTTTTTTGCATGTATTATAATTCTATCCTTGAATACTTCGACATTAAGGACCTACAGTGGACCTTCAGATATCCGGACGCCAGATATCCGGATGCTTCAGTATCCGGACGATTTTTCATCGGAACGAAATTTTAAGATGTTATTCTGTCTTGTTTCATTGGTGATTCAGATATCCGGATGCTTCACATATCCGGACAAATTGACTGGGAATCAAAGCGTCCGGATAAATGAGGGTCCACTGTATATCTATTGTGTCTATCTTCAAATATTCATGCAAACAGCTTTGAGAAACATTTCCTTTTTCTTAATACAACATTTTCTTTCAGTTATATATCTCAACTAACATTAATTCCCACTTGGCAAAACTTCTACTGTTTTAAAGGCATTCATGAATTTGTGTCCATCGAGTAACATTAAAATTAAAAATTACAGCATCAAAAAGCAGGGCGTTATATACCAAATTACAAGACTTGTAGCGAACAGTTTTACCTTACAAAAATGAAAGATGTCATAGAATTTATCCTATTTTGAAAGATATTGAAATCAAATGTTGATATTCTGATTAGTTGAAAAATTGCGAAATCGGGAAAGAAAAACAATAAGCTTATAACTTTGACTTTTAACATAAAAAACCCCATTGAAACTCATATTTTTTCAAAATTATTTTAAGTACAAGGTTCAAATTGAATTAAGAAAAATGAATCTTTGAATATTTTAAGGCAGAAACGACAAAACTTTAGACTGTATAAGAAGTGCAGCATTTTGTTACATTTACTTTTTTTGAGATGAAATTGTTTCTAGCTAGATAACAAAAATTTTCTATGGGATGCTTATCTAATACTTGAATATTTTCCTGTTACAGGTATGTTAAGATATCACTGAAATTCGGAATGACCTATTTTTTCCAGTACTTTTTCCACCAAAGATATTGATGCCACCTGTATGGGACGAGGACGAATATTTCATCGATGGCGGTGTGCTCTGCAATTTTCCTCTTCTTTGTTTCGATGGTTATTTCTCTACGTTATCAATTAAGACAGCAAAAAGTACCCATGCACATTGCCCGTTCTCTCCTCTTTTTTGATTATTTTGAAACGTAATCTGCATTTAAAAAAACTATTCTTATAGTACCCACTTGTAAACGCAAAATCGCTATTTCTTATGTCAAATAATCAATGCTTTGTCTTCTATATCCGTTTTTCCAATTTTTATACATGTATTGTAAATACTTCTTGCATAATCGTGTTTTTCAAAAGGATGGCGGCTGTCTATGGCGGAAGAAGACTCTTTCATTGCAAGAATGAGAAGTTCAAAATCTGAAGACTTATTGAATATGCGGTTTGATAGATTTGATCCGAAAGATTCTCAACGGTCCAAAACTCTTGGACTTCGTGTGGTAAATATAGGAAAATATCTCTCTTAAAGAATCTTATAGCAAAACAATGTAAGGAAACTGTTCATTTACTCATAGAAAGTAAATTGTGCAAAAGGAAAAGTAATGTTTTTTGAAAAATAGTCTTCCTAACTTGATTAAGGTTCATGTTTTACAAGTGAAATGAATTGATAACATAAGATTTTAATATCCGTATAAAAATATTTCAGTATTTAAAAAAATTGCTCTTTAATTTCAGGACATGTGTAACAAAAAGGTAATAATATAAACTTAAGAATTCTTAGTTTTCTTAATTCCTAAAAAAATTTATGAGCTATTGCTTAGAATTTATATTACGAGTTTTTAAAACTCTATCTTTTTAGGTGGAAGAATATGCAAGTCAAAAGAAAATTGGTAAAACAAATGATATCTGCATTATTTCATATAATATTTAAATGGTTTTGTTTTCTCATTTTTTTAAAGAATACAGGACAGTTTTAATTAAGAGTAGTTAAAAATGGTCTACTGTGTTGCAATCATTTTCCCTTAAAACATATTTTTGTGGCTTTATTTATATATTTATTTATTTGTTGTATGAAATCAAACTGTCGTTGGACTTTGACGACCTGTTCTTAATCCATTATAAACAAACCCATGAGAAACCCAAATTTTTCTAATTCGTTTGGGTTTTTTCAGTTTATCTAATGCTATTTTTTCACCAAACTTTCGTCGTATATAACACAATTCCTTTACTGTAAGAAGGGAAAAGTTTTGATATTATATTTTTTAATTAGATATAAAAGTTTAAAGATTATAGATATAGTGTAAAAATGTCTTCTTGAGATAAAGCATAAAATTTGTGAAAAATGTAAGAAATAGACCCCCCCCCCCCCCCCCCCCCCCCCCCCCGAGATTTCTTGTTTCAATGATTATAATATAAAGCTTTCAATTTCAACGAATCATAAAAACAAGAAGAAAATACACGAAGCTTTATTTTACTTTTTTTTGCTTAAGATTTCAAAAACTATATACAAATTGCGGATTTCCAAACCTCTGTTATAATTTTAACCATGAAATGTTTTTACTTTTTTCACATTTAGAGAAGAAGGATGCTACAGAACCCGAAGATATAAAGGTTGATTATGCTGCTTTTAAAATATCATTGAACACTACTGTTCTAGATGTAGTTGTTACATACATGTTTACATTGACGAGTGTTTTATATGAGATACTCACTCCTCCATAGCACTGATCCCACCGCTGATGATTTGGAGGTCCCTGTTTGCTCCGCTCCTGTTTTCTATTGTTTTATGGGCTTCTGATCTGTAATACTGTTTGTTATTTCCATATGTTTCATCTGAAATTGATTATTTGCGGTAATGCAAACTTATATTGCTCTGGAAGAAATTTGAAGATAATGAAAATTAAAAATCATCAGATGTCAAAAAAAGAAACACATTTTATGAATATAGAAAATGCTGCCCTCTAAAACATCAGAAGCGAGATCAGGTGTCATGGAGGAAAAATTTGGATATCATACATCAAATAAATCTAAAACAGAATTTTTCATGCAAGATATATTTTATTAAAATGTGTCCATTTTAATTAATATTTCGGATGAACTTCTCAGAGGAAGATCATAAAGAAGCATAAAGATAATAAATACGTTTATCTGTTGTTTACTGTTTAGCATTCAGTATATACTAAACAATCTTAATCTTCATTTTCTTTTTAAATTTACCTTAAAAAAGATTAACACAAGAAAGATTTTTTTCTTTGTAGGCATATACAGGCCCACCAAAAACAAAACTTATGAGGTATGAATTTCTCCCTATGCAATTTACAAAAGTTGTGGCATTACATATATAAGATATTACTGAATATACATACATGTAATTATTTCTTTTGAAAAGACAACGTATTGGCTAACTTCGGGAAAGAAATAATCAAATTAAACATACATTTTTGTTTGCTTCTAATTCCGGTTATTGTTTTGTTAGGAAAAAGAATAAGAAACATTCAACATTAAACTCTGGAAAAAAGGAATACAGTTTGATTGAAGAACTGATAAAGGTTGGTTTAAATTAACTGTCTGAAGGATAAAAATGTTCCCGCCAGGATTTTCACTGATTCATATGAAGTAAAGAAACAATAGAATAAGAACTTAAGATAGAAATAAAAATTAAGTTTCATAGTATGCGGGGTAGTGTTGAACTTTTGCTTTTTTGCTACGAACGACAAGGGAAAGGCTGATCAGCAAGTAAACACCCTTTCTGCTTTTTTTTTTCTACAAAGAAACTGTACAGTTATATAAGCATACCTTATTCATAAGATTTATTCTCACTTGAATTTCACATGATATTCATTCTAAATGCTTTTAAACTCCGATTTCTTGTGTTTGTTAACATGAATTCTGGTTACATTTCACTTTCACTCTGCTACTGCATGATCAACAGTTATGACGTCACTGGTTTGGTATTAAACCCCTGTGATAAATACAGAGATCCAGAAAGGACAAAATTTCATTTATATTATGCCTCTGCATATTTTGATCCAATTTACGACCTCAAATCAACCTTAGATATCGATTTTAAGAAATTGTTATCTCTGAAACTTCACTTCATATAGCTTACTATGACGTCATATCATTTAGGCAAGTAGAATTTTTAGCTGTAACCTTAACATACCTGCGCGGTAGCTCAGTTGGTAGAGCGCTCGCTCCGTGATCGGGAGGTCGTGAGTTCGTATCACGGCCGCGACTGACCTCAGTCGATAAAAAACGGGTAGCAACTGTTCCTTCAACATGCACTCTGCCCTTTGAAGTGAAAGTTGCGGGTCTTTCGGATGAGACCTTAAAAACCGACGCCCCGTGTCAGCGGCAGTCGTTGGCACGATAAAAATCCCTCACTGCTCAATGGCCCTAAGTGCAGAGTAAAGATCAAAATTTGAAGCCCTTCACCAGCATACGGTGACGTCTCCATATGAGTGAAAATTTCTCGAGAGGAACGTTAAACAATACACAATCAACCAACAATCTTTTCATGTAAACTTTGAAATTAAGATTTTTAAACACAGTTTTGTTATTTACTTTAGTTTTGAGTCTCTCTGTTATTTAGATTTATCCCTAAAATATAAAATTTGCTTTTATCTCTCCTACAAAAAGGGATTGCATTGATATTCTACTTGTGAGATATTATCAATTAAAAATGAATGCCAGCCATTAAAAGAAACTGAGAAATGCAATTAACTCAAAGTTATTCATATCGGAATTGTCTCAAGCCTTTTCTTATCAGTGTGGTTGTGATGAAAAATTAAACTGCAATGTCAGGGAATTCCAAGCAAAATCATCATATTTGTGAAAGTGTGGTTTATACACCCTGATGAACTTACATGTACAAAAATCAAAAGAAGAATTTTGAAATTTTAACAAAATTCAATAACAAAATTAAAGAAAAAAATAAACAGAAATTTCAACAATGAAAATTAACCCCAAAAAATGTACAAAATAAAATGAATTGAAAATGTCTTTGTTAGTTTGTCCTTGTCCACGTCAGTCAGTGCGCATGTCCCTTGGTATGAATTGGTCCCGTTTGCCCTGGTCCTTCCGTAAGTGCGGAAATCTTTGGAGAACAGATTTTTCCAGTTTCCTTTTAGTGTGGCTTCACGGAACAATGTTTATTGAAAAAGGGCTGAGTGGCACACTGAGTTCCTCTCGGGTCCCAGAGATATTTGTCCGACGCCAGGCTCACCACTTTAAAATGTCTTTCAATGAAACTAAATATTCAGAACTATTTCCAAATTCACAATATAAATAATTCACAATCTTCCCCAAAGTTAAGTTCATAAAATGACTTTAAATCAAATAATGAAATGTTCAACGAGGGTCACCGCCCGATGATATAACTCACAGAACTGGTTTTAGAGATGTGTCGTATGGGCCGCCCTAGTTCACTCACACGCTATGGGGCAACGCACTTTGAAAAAAATTACGCACTTTGAAAATTCTTTCAAAGTGCGTTAATATTTGGACAAAATCAACACACTTTGAAAAATGTTTTCAAAGTGTGTTAAATTTGGGAACTAAAGGAATTTAAGGGCTCCCCACAGAAGTATTAAACAAATTACCGGTATGGTGAACCAAGGGGATTTATTTACAATATAATGAAGAATTTCAGTTTGTTACATACCTCTCCCTTTTAAGACTAAAGACCATTTAGTCCAACCAAACATACAAACTGAAAATTGAAATAAACAAACTCACACTATATGCAACACAGCTTTATCTACAATATACCTGCAACAAAAGTAATCTCAGATAATTACTCAGCCACATTATCTGAACATAACCTCGATAGTAAGTGTGCTACTGTATTCAGTGTACCACGAATATACCTGATCGAGAACACCAACTCTTGCAAAAGAAGACTCCAACGTAACAAATGTTGATGCAATAACTTTGACCTTTGTAACCATTGCAAAGGTGCATGATCAGTCTTTATTTTGAATGGTTTACCTTCTAAATAGACTCTTAGACTCTGGACTGCCCACACGATTGCGAAGCACTCTTTTTGTACTACAGCATAATTTCTCTCCGTAGGACTGAACTTTTTGCATAGAAAACCAATTGGATGCTTACCATCTTCAAACTCCTGCTCTAGCACCGCAATAGCTCCGTGTGCACTTGCATCTGTGCGCAAAATAAATGATCTACTGAAATCTTGACTTCGAAGAACTGGTTCTGATAGTAACTTACCTTTTAGTTCTTGGAAAGATTGATCAAGTTTGCTTGTCCATTTGATTTTGCTAGGCGTTTTCTTGCTCGTCAGGTCTGTAAGCGGAAGTGTTAAAGTGGCAAAATTTGAAATGAACTTCCGGTGAAACCCAATCATACCTTAAAATGACTTTATCTTTTTCTTGATAGTTGGAATGGGAAAGTTCTGAATGGATTCTACCTTTTACATCATTGGCTTGCTTTTCCACTTCCTACAGTATGACCAAGAAAACAAAGTTCATTGAAACCAAACTCACATTTTGTAGGTCGAGCTGCTGAGTTCGCTTTCCTCAACGCTGAAATCACTATTCTCAGATGCTCAAGGTGTTCTGTCCAGCTGTTGCCATAGATCCCAATATCATCAATAAAAGCCTCGATGAAGTCTTCTAGCCCTGTATGAACTTTACTTACCAGTCTAACGAAAGTGGCCGGTGCATTCACCATCCCAGACGGCATGACTGTAAAACTGAAATGTCCTAATGGAGTTACAAAATTAATGCACTTTTCTGTTTGCATCCTCGTCTAATGGTACTTGCCAATAACCTTTTTTCAAGTCCAATTTGCATATGAATTTTGCTTTACTGATCTTTATCAAAATAACATCTATTCGAGGCATTGGTCTTCGGTCAAGTACTGTTACATTATTCAACTCCCAGAAGTCGAAGCAGAATCTCGACGATTTGTCACTCTTCTTAATGAGGACGACTGGCGCTGAAAACGGACTGTCTGTAACTTTCGCTTCACTTGATCTTGCAAGGCATATGGAATCGAAACATTTATAGACATTTTCACAGAATGTTTCGTCAAAGGCGTTTTCTTGGGAACGTCTGTAAAAATATCACCAAATTCTTCCCCTAACCTCTGCATCTGGTCCCTTTACTCTGTGTTGAGATCTTTTGAGTACTGTACGTCGGCTAATATTCTGTCTGTTGAAGGGCCGGGACTTTATCCGACACCTCACCGTCTTTATCTGAACATCATTGCTAGATAAACTGGAAATGATATTCAAGCATGCCATTATTTCAGACTAACTGTTTTCCTCCGACTCTCGCTCAAACCATTCCTTCAGCATATTGACGTGATAAACAGTTTCTGTTTTTGGACAGTCTATCCTTGAAATCAACGGGACTTACTTTTTCTTTCACCTCATATGGACCCTTCCACTGCACCAATAATTTAGAATTACTTGTTATCAATAACACATAAACTTTCTGACCTACTTCGAAATTCCTGCTCCTGGCATTTTTGTCATAATATCTCTTTTGTTTCTTCTTTGCATGGGATTCTACTTCTGTAACCAGCTTACGTACTGTCTCCATTCGTTCCCGTATCTCCATGAGACAACTGAGGACTGATGCTTGTTCTTGGATCTTTCCATTGCTTCTTTAAGATGTCTAACGGACCCCTGACATGTCTGGCATAAAGAAGTTCAAAGGGAGTAAAACCCGTCGTTTCATTCGAGACATTTCTATAGGCAAAGAGTACAAATGGTAAATGATCATCCCATTTTAATGGCTCTACAACTGCATATGCTTTCAACATTTGCTTAAGGTAGAACCTATGTCGGAAAAATCTTTGTCACAAGATTTTCAAATTTTTCAAAATGATAAATTAGTTCTTGCTTATCAATCAGTTAAAAGCTCATGATTTGTTTCCTTGTTTTTAAATCTAATACAGCCTGTGAAACTTGGTATGGTAATTACATACTGTGACTAAACATTTTCAGTTATTTTTAGGGGTAATTGTCAAGAAGAGAATATGAAAAGATACAAAAATACTTCTTCAAACATCGTCATTTATAAACTTTATAAACTGAACAATATTAGGCAATTTTTCTCAAGAATAATTTCGTTTTTATTCAAATGACATAAAAGATAAGTCCACATTTAAAAAATAGATAGGCAAATGAATTCTTCTTTATTTGTCAATTTTCCACTCTACATTTGTAAATATTTTTCAGAAGTCTTTGTCACAATGTTTTCAATCTTCAATATGATGAACAACATACCCAAATGATTACAAAAAATTGATTAAAATATATACCTTTCGCCTCTAACTGATGAGAGATTAATATAATTGACCTTTTTTCACTTCCACGGGATTTGATTATTTAATGACTGTTTGGGGTTACTTTTACATAAAAAGTATTCTATTTAATGAAAAAAAAATCATATTTTATAGAAAAATTGTAATCAAACGCAAGGAATATGAATAAGTAACAAATAATTATGAAAAAGAATGCACATCATTTCATTAAAGATATCCCAAAAATGTACACACAATCGCACGATCTACAACACGTATATTATACTTAGACATATTTTATCAAGATATTAAACTATTTAGTTGGCAGCTGAATATTTCTTAGGATTCTTAGGATTTTTGCACTCCTTCAAAATGGTTACATACCATTTACATTATTACAGTAAGTTGTATACATTGTACAATTTAATTTCATACATGCGAAAATCTTGGATTTGTCAATTTTATTAAGCCAAGATCTAGGAAATGAAAGGTGCATACATGTTTCTCTAATTCCAGAAACATATTGTCATTAAGTCATTGTCATTAAGCATTTATATAAACAAAAAAATATATGAATTGAATTTAGATTGTTTTGACTGGTTTTAGACTGAATTCTATAAATATCAAAATGCAGTATTTTTTACCATTTCTGAAGCTGTAAAGTACGGGAAAAAATGACATTGAAATAATTATGACGTCATAATGGATCTAGCACAGGCTAAACACATTCACTAGTTATGATGTCATACGACGTAGGTTCTACGTTAAGAGTCCCATTAAATCTTTCTACAAGCCCTTTAGCTTGAGGATGATAAGGGGTAGTTAACAGTTTACGCACTTTTAGCATTTTGCACAGGTTTGACATGAGTGATATAATTTGTTCCCTGGTCTGATAAAATTTCTTTAGGAAAGCCTACACTTGAGAACATTTCCATAAGCGCATCTGCCACACTTTCTGCGTATTGAGTTTTCATCGGAAATGCTTCTGGAAATCTAGAAACATGGTCCATACATACCAAAATAAATCTGCTTTTCTTTTCTGTCATTTGGTAATAGACCCACAAAGTCGATGGCGACTCGGGAAAAAGGAACGTCTATCTTTGGAATTGGCACCAGTTTTGCGTATGGTGTTCTCCCTTTCTGCATCCCCTTCTGACAAACAGAGCATGACTTATAATAACGTGATATGTCCACATACATACCCGCCCAAAAGAAGTTTCGCAGGATTCTTTCTCTGGTTTGATGCACAGCCAATGGTGTGTCATGAGCTAATGACATAATACCAATGCGCAGTTCCTTTTGACCTACAATCTAGAAGACTTTTTCGTCAGAATTCTTCTCAAAAACACTATAAAAATAAATCATTTTTCAAGATAAAATATGACTTACCCTCATATGGACCATTTTGTGCCATATCTAGAATTGACTACAAGCTTTCATTAATTTTCTGATGCTCAATCAATCCCTCCCTGTTAGACAACATACTTTCATTTTCGATGTTCGATGCTTCAAATCATCTAGTTCTGGTTTTTCTGCCCTCTCTTCTTTCCTTATCTCTGATTTAGTTTGGACCGCTGCACATGCTTCATCTTCGAATGTGTCCACCTTCTTTATCCTAGACAGAGGGTTTGCCTCCTTAGGTACTAAAATGCTCACATTGTTGCCAATAATAACATCAGCAAAAGGAGAATCTAGAAATAAAGCGTGTACCTTGCCTGAAATGTATGACGTATTCACATTTACTATTGCCTCACTGCAAGATCTCCTCGAACCGCCAGCTAGAGTAATTACCCTTGATTTTCCAGTCTTATCCTCATATGCAACCAATTTACTGTTGACAAACACAATTGAACAACCAGTATCCCTTAAAACAGAGACAACATGTCCACCAACTTCTCCACTCACCAAATCTAAACCTGTTTCACAACTTAATTCTAAAGCAGAATCATCAGTAATCGATACACCAGACAACTTAACCACCACCTCATTCTCATGAAAAAAAAAATTAACATTTGTACCTAATAAACATATCTACAACTACGAACTTATTGCACGTAACAAAAATATGCAATAAATTAAATATCTGTATTTAATGTCTAAAGATTACAGTATGTGGTGTATCAAAAACTCGCAATTAAATATTAGGATCTTAGTAAAAAAAATACACGAAGAAAAGAGGTCAAAAGAATATATATCAGATACTTAAATCCTCGTAGTAATTACGAACATTGAAATGCGATTTTTCCCACCAAATATTTATAATAAATTTTGCTATTAGACTTTCTGTACACTGTTACTAAAAACTAAATTCAGATTAGGTTTAAGTCGGCAAATGCATTTAAACCTTGAAAATTACCATAAACTTAATTTCATTTGAGGCATATTCGAAAGACGGGATGTGGAAAGTCGATCACAAATTTAAAAAAGGATAAACAAGACCTAACCAAATAGCCAAAAAAAGTTATGTATATGGAATGAAAACGATTACTACTAACTTTGATTCGGTGTATTTATTTACATGTACTAAAATTGCAATGTCACGGCGGAATCATGCGATTTCATTTGTTTCATTGTTATAGTAAAATACCGGTAAAGAAATAATTCGGACTAATTTTCATAGTTTTAGAATGTAAGAATTAGTTTACTCTTTTCTACGATAAATGAATTTTTTCCGAGGATTAATTGTATGTTTTACACAGAAAACCCGATGATCCGAAAGTTCATTTAACATCAGTGATGTAATTTTTTTTTTAAAAAGATTACCAAAGATTTATTTACACAAACATCATGGAAATATTGTACAAATGAAATAAATAAGTGGATGGAGTTTAGGTACTTTGGGTTGACACCAGGCGAGAGAGCAGTACAAGTATATTGACTGTGAATACACACAGGCCGATCGCGAGGTGTCATTTAGGGGAGAAGGGGGATGTTGACCGCACAGGAGGCCAGTATGCTGATTAGAGAGGTAAATGTCACATCAGTTTTCGGGTAAAGAAAGTTTTTTAATTTGACACCGAAAAGGTAAGCTGTTGACAGTCAACATCTTTTTCCTTTTTTTAGACTATATAATGGCAGATAAAATTAATGAAAAACTTCTATTTTATAGTAAATGTCAAGGTGTGATAAATTGGGTTTAGCATTTCATGCATTTTACTTTATAATTAAGATTTTTTTTAATTAAGACAATCAAGGAATTTAGCTCATTAAATAGTGATAAAAAAATAAATTTGAAATGTGGCATATACGGACAAAATCGATGTTAAAGTCGTATAGATCAATGTCTTATGTTTTATGATTTTTGTAATATCAAGACTTTGAATAGTTGTGCGTACATGCAGATCAGAGGCGTAAGCACATTACCTGGTACTTATATTATCAGGCGATAAATCGGGGAAAAAATGAATATTGTACATGTATTTCAAAAATAAACATACATAGTAATGCCCTGTTTCTTATTTTTTTTGTGGTACACATACACCCTATCTTACCGGAAATATTCCTCTAGTAGCTTTTACTAATTTAAGAAAATCATATATGTATATATTTAATTTTTACCGAAAGAAATCATATAATTTTACGAATTAAAAAAGACCAAGGGGTCGATTATTTCATTTCTGATAATCACTTTCTGCTTGACCATAATATGATTATTTTATTGATTTATTTTATTTATTAATAATGAATGAATTAACAAGTTGGGTTATTTATTTATTCTTTTCCTTCTACGCTTTAATACTTCTTTTAATGATGAAAAACTAAGAGATAAAATTATATTTTTTTTTCTTTCTTGCTTAAAATGATCTTATAATTTTAATTGACAAAACGAAAAATTATAAAGAATAACGATGCAGCCACTGTATGTATTACTTTTAAGGATTTCCATCCCTAATGGGACCAAATTCCCTACTCGTCAAATAAATAATACTCTGATATTATATTAAAGTATTTTATAGTAGAAAAGGATTGACCGCGAGAAAGTTTGAAAAATGTCATTAATCAATCAGTAGTTAATTAACAAATATTGCATTGAAGTCTATGGGGAAAAGCGTTTCTTTCAAAATAAAAATTTAAAAAAAAATGAATATAAATAAATCCTGCGGTGGAAAGATGCATTGAAACATTAAAAATAGAATGACAATTTAAAACAATTTTTTTTTACCAGCTAATTTTTTTTTAATTGATTTCTTTTATTAATTAAAAAAGGGGAGATAACTCTTACCAAAATTCAAGGTCATAAATTAGGACACATCCCACTATACATACTAAAAGTAATATATATGGGAAGTATGTCTAAATAAACTGAGTTTTCAATGCCTACATATCTGTTATGTATTCAATTTCATTGAATTTGTTCCTATTAGAGGTTGAGTACCTTAACGTCATATTTGAGGAGAAATGTAAAATAAACTGATTTACGTTTTTTGAGATTTGATTTCAAAAAAATAAATCGAGAATCATGCCTCTCCACAAATATCTATTCAAACGAAATACTGACTATTTTTTTACATTATGCGTGTGATTTTTATATAATTATTATCATATAAACTTAATATTACCGAATGATTAACAAAACTTGTGAATCCTTGATACATTAAAATTTTAATATAAATTCAAATTTCATATTGGCCACATGTACAAACAACGATTATATTAAGGATGTAGATTTGTAACAGCAATATCTATACACATGATCAGTATGAAATTTGTTCTTGACTGTAACCACACTTAATTTTGGGAAATTCTGTCAAAAAATCGGCATTTTTGAACTTTTTTTTTAAACTGTCGCATCTTCAAACCATCGCACGTGCCTAACAGCGCATTATTTAACAAAATTAGTTACGTGAGGAAAAGAAGTATGTTGTCCTCTAATAACTAACGTATAATATCCGTCTTTACTGTTTGTGAAAAACATAGGGCCAAATATGATGGTTCGTGGCTTCTGCTCTTTATTTTCATTAATTTGTATTATTATACCTCTATTGATAATACTCGAATTTGATTGGCTGGTAAGAAAACTTTAAAACACAACAATGACTCGAAATGGTACTGCTTACAGCAATACTGACCTAGGAATCATTGCACGTGGGATATAATGACCCGGTAATTATTTTTAATGACCGCTAAAAATGACAGCTTAATCAAAAATTCGTTTTTGAGTGAAGGTAATGCATGAATAATAATTATTCGAAAAAAAACAACATGTTTTTAAAATTGCGCATGGTCTGTTTTGCATTACCATACAGAATACAGTAAAATTTTATCGTTACAATTCAGTTCAATAGAATGAAGAGGTGGCTCTTTAAAGAGTTAAATTCTGTGTTAGATTTTGACTGTGTAGAGGAAAAGTACTTGTTATTTATAAAAATGTATGTCGCCATCAACCAAATATTGTTTTAATCAGTAAATCATGATGCAAACACTTACACAACTTGCAGACGTCAATGTAAACAACTTTACTATCCGGTCTGTAGCGAATCCCGATCCCGATCAAAGAAAGAATTGATAACGGTTAGAGATTCATACTTTTTCCATATATATCGGTATAATAAAACAATTAATTACCCTTTGTGAGTCCAACATGGTGAAATAAGGACCCTCAACCTGGCCCACTCGATGACCTGCCCTGACCTCGGCCGCTTCGCGGCCTCGGTCAGGACAGGTCACCTCGTGGGCCAGGTCTCGGGTCCTTATTTCACCATGTTGACCTCACAAGGGGTAATTAATTGTATATTGTTGCAAAAAATACAGGAAAATATACTAAATTAAATGATTTAATTGTTTTTATATTATTCACAAATACCCACAGTACACTTTTGACATAATTAACTCTAAACAGGCACAGCAAAGGGAGATAATTTTTTCCGTCTTATTTTTACGCATGACATTCTAGCTGTAATATCTGAATGTCTTTTTAAAGAATATGTCGATTGCTATGGTAAGGTAGGTGTACTTGTAGCGTGAACAACAACTCTGGATAAATATAGTTGTTATACCCATAATAAATTGTCCATATCAATTTATAAGTTTGAAAAGTCCAACAGTTTGACTTTTTCCCGAATGTTGGTAAAAAATTGGTTAAAACATCCTGAGTTTACAAGATTTACATGCATGTTATTCCTCCTTAGCATTAGACAGAAAGACAAACGCACAACATTTACGTGCACATTTGACCTCCTTAGCTCCTGAGGTATAGCTTGGTGAAATTCATGCCGGTGTAAAGACGAATAATGACCCCCATCGAATAATGACCGGGGTTCATTTTTCGACAGCGAAAAATGACCCCCGGTCATTATTCGACGTAGAAAAATGACCCCTTTGCCCGTAGAAAAAGTGTCACTTCCCTAAAAATTTGCAGAGCCCACGTGAAGAAAAATGACCCCCGTAGAAAAATGACCCCCGTAGTAGATTGAAGCTAAAATATTTAGGGGGCAAAAAAAAATGGATAAAGAAGCATATTGGCCAAAATGCTCACCTGAGCTTATTGGGAATAAACTGATGATATGTTGATCTCAAAACATTATACAATTATAGCTATATTTTAGGTAAATGCAATGATTCTGAATCTAAAGGAGTAAAAGATTCATCAAGCCTTAAGGGTTAGGTAAACATTGTTTTTTGATGGTGGAAATCATCAAACTGACAGAAAAAATCAGAAGTATTATATATTAATATATCCTCCGCTTGAAAAGCGGGAGGGTATATAGTGATTGGAATGTCCGTCCGTCCGTCTGTTACGCTTTGAGGTATCCATCTCTTATCCGCAAATCCTCATATATAAAAAGATGTGTTTGTGAAACAGCTATGCCCCTGTATGGCAACATAGCGAAGATTAAACTTTTCTTAAATGCAATTTAAATGTATTGTTACCCAAAGTAGGGTCTTCTCACAAGAAATACAACTGCAAAATAGGAAAGCCCTAGCACCACTTGTTCAAAAGTAATGGCTAAGGATAAGTTTTTGAAAGGTAGGTCAAACTCAAAGGTCAAAGTTGATGATTTCTTAAGAAAATGTTTAATGTAACAAGGATTACATATGTGAAGTATGAATAACCTAGCCCTTACCGTTCAAAAGTTATGGCCAAGGTAAAAAAAAAAATCATAAGTACGGAAAACTCCAAGGTCAAGGTTTTTTGTATCCAATGAAAGGTAATGCCAAAAAACTACATATTTGAAGTATGAGAGTACTAGTATCTACCGTTTAAATGTTATGGCCAAAGTAGAAAATTTGGCATTTTTGTGTAAAATGGGACAAACTCCAAGGTAAAGGTCAAAATGTCAAATTTGGTGATGTGTTTGTGAAACAGCTATGAAATGTTTGGTACCCAAAGTAAGGTCTTGTCACAAGGAATATACATATTAAATATGAAAGTCATAGCTCCAATAAATGAAAAGTTATGGTAAAGGTTAAGGTTTTTGTGGACAAACAAACCGCCAGATAGACAGACGGACATACAGACGAACACGATAAAACTATATACCCCCGAATCTTCGATTACTTGGACATAAAAAGAAATGGTCTTCAATTAACTTTTAATATTAATATACATTTTAAAGAAGACGTTACAACAATGAAAATGTTTGTTCTGATTTTCATATTAAATTTTCTGAAAAATATACTCAAAACTGAGTAAAAGGGTGAAGTAAAACATGAAATCAAGGTAGAACCTATGTCGGAAAAGTCTTTGTCACAAGATTTTCAAACTTTTCAAAATGATAAAGTAGTACTAGCTTATCAATCAGTTAAGATATCATGATATGTTTCCTTGTTTTTTTAATCTAGAACAGGCTGTGAAACTATACTGCGACTTCACATTTTCAAATATTTTTAGGGGTACTTGACATAAAGGCAATATGAAAAATCACAAAAATACTTCTTCAAACATCGTCGTTTATAAACTTTTTTAACTGAGTAATATTAAACAATATTTTATCAAGAATAATTTCTTTTTTATTCAATTAACATAAAAGATAAGCCCACCATTAAAAAAATAGTCAAATGAACTCTATTATTTTTAGTCAATTATTCACCCTATATTTGTAAATATTTTTTAGACGTCTTTGTCACAATGTTTTTAATGTTCAATATGATGAAGAACATAGCGAGATGGTTACAAAAAATGATTAAAATATATACCTTTCCCCTCTAACTAATGACAGATAGGCTATTTACCGATACTCATATTCTTGACCTTTTTGCACTTACACGGGATTTGATAATTATATGACTGTTTGGGATTACTTTCAGATTAAATATTTATCAGAAATTGTACTTTTTCTTTTACAAAGATCATATTTAATAGAAAAATTGTAATCAAACACCAAGAATATGAATAAGTAACAAATAATTATGGAAAGGAATGAATATCATTTCATTACAAATATCACAAAAATGTACACACGATCTACAACACGTACATCTTTGACTAAGACACATTTCATCAAGATATAACACTATATAGCTGGCAACTAAAGATTTCTTACGACTTATGCATTCTTTCAAAATGGTTACATACCATTCAAATTATTACGAAAGTTGTATGTACATTGTAATTTCATTACACTAGATAGTCTTGGGTTTGTCAACTTCAGGTCTAGATCTAGTAAATAAAAGGTGCCCACATATTTTCTCTTATTCCAGAAATATATTGCCATTAAGCATTATAAACCAAAAAAATATATGAATCGAATCAAGATTATGTTGGCATAATTGAATTCTGTGAATTTCAAAATGCAGTGTGACGTCTTAATGGGTTAGCACAGGTTTAACACATTTACAAGTTATGATGTCATACGAAGTAGGTTCTACGTTAAAAGAAATGTAATGAATACTGTGTGCTTAATCAAAAGTTTATGTCTACATGTATAGTTTTTGCATTAGAATGACTGTATTTTACACTAGCCCATAGCTTTACAGAGCATATTTTTAGGTCTTATACTTACACCCACCCCCTTTCTTATTTAGGAGGAAGTCGATATTGAGCAAAAGCAAAAAAAACACCCTACCTTTATTTTTCTATAAGAAGGAATTAAAAATAAGCTACAAATCATCTACTATTCTACTAATTTTTGACTGTTACTTTGCCACAATACTTTCAAGTATACCTCCACCAACATTTAAAGTATGCTTTAATCATGGCGAAGTAAATTATGATATGATTGTATTTGTGTGAAGGCTTAACTTCATTTCATTTCAATATTTTATCTAGAGCCTCTTTCAGAATTATTGAAAGGTATAGAGTTTATTTATATTTTTGCTTTTCATTTATTATTTTTTTTTGTTTTAATTTAACGTAATGTTCTTTTTTTGGTGGGGGGGGGGGGGGGATAAAAATTTCTTCTTTCATTGTCAAATGGAATTTGCCAAACTTAAACAAACTAAAAGTTGAATTGACGGAAAATTTAATTTTTCCTATTAAATAGTATTTAAACCTGATTTTTGCATGGTTTGATTTCTAAAAACAAGTGGAATATCATTCTTTAAGCAAACACTATAAGGAGGAATATTTAAAAGAAATTTTATTTACTTGACAATTAAAGAATCTCTTTTCAAACACAATTTTAGCATTGAAAGACTACGTGAATCTCTTAATTATTTCATACGACGTTTTGTATTTTTCTGGTTACACAAAATGTAAAATTTAGTTTCGCTGTAAAAAAGTAATCAAAGAAATATATTTTGTATATTTGTATATTTTGTATCACTTTAAAGGGGGTCATTTTTCAATGGGGGTCATTTTTCTTTTATAGGACTAACATATACAATAATGACCCCCTAGGACCCTTTTTCTACAAAAAATGATTTTTTTTCTACGGGTGGGGGTCATTTTTTGTCGTTGAAAAATGACCCCCCGGTCATTATACGATGGGGGTCATTATTTGTCTTTACACCGGTACAACGATCAAGTAACAAAATTGAAACAAAATAAAACATGAACTAACCTTCAAATACTTATCATAGAGGAATATAAAAGAAATGGAAATTTTTAACTATATTTCCCCTATTAACCGTATTAATATGTATGTACGTGTGTAATCTTGATCTTGTGGGCTGGTCCTATCTTGGGGGTCATTATTTGAATTTCTGCTCATCATAACTATGTACATGGTTAGTTTACATGTAATACCCAGAAAAACAGAAGAAGATTTTCAAGGAATAAATGCTTTTACACTGTATGATTTATACAGCCACGCCCTAGCAGTAGAAACCCTGACCCTGGAGCGATGAGTTTTATAATTTTGGTAGAGGACCCAATTCAATTTACATTCATGCTAACAGTTTGACTGCTTGATGTCCAGGAGTAAAGATTGATTGATTGATTGTATATTGTTTAATGTCCCTCTTGAGAATTTTTCACTCATATAGAGACGTCACCGATGCCGGTGAAGGGCTTCAAATTTAGACCTATACTCGGCACTCAGGGCCATTGAGCATTGAGGGTTCTTTATCGTGCCAACGCCTACCGTGACACGGGACCTACGTTTTTAAGGTCATATCCGAAAGACCCGTGACTTTCACTTCTAGTGCCGAGCGCTTGGCGAAGGAACAGTCACTACCTATGTTTACGTCTTAGGTATGACGCGGCGCCGCGATCGAGAATCGAACCCGGGCCTCCCGATCACGAAGCGAACGCTCTACCACTAGGCTACCGTGACCGGTCCAAGAGTAAAGAAGAAGATTTTTAAAGATTTCATTAATTTTAGTGGTTTTTGCCCCAACCCTAAGGCCACAGAGAAACGGGGTCCATAAATTCACAATTTTTGTTCCCCTTTACCTATAGATATAGTATACCAAATTTGGTTGAAATCTGATCAGTGGTTTCAGAGAAGAAGATGATGAAAATGTTCAAATGTTAACGCACGACAAACGACGGACAACGCAAGACGACGGACAAAAATAGGTAGCGAAATGTCACCTGAGTGACTCAGGTGACCTAAAACGCAAGGGATAGCCTGTATGTATTGATTTTCTACGTATCTGGAATACTATCATTGAAGAATAAATTTCTGCATTTTAGATTAATTTCGAAATGCACTTATCTTAAGTTATATTTATTATAACTTATTAGCCTCTAGCAATTTTGTGAAGGAAATGAAATGCGCAGTTAGACAAAATCAGTATGCATCTCCATATTCATATTCTAAAAACATGATCACTGGCGGTTTTCGTGTGCTTTTTTTTTTTACAAAAATCCCAAAACCTCTACAAATTAAGAAACTGTTAGCACAAATAGATTTTATGACCGGTTCACAAAAATGTTTGAATTTAAACTGTATATGAAACAAACCCACTTAATTCCATATAAGGACAAAATATTCCTAATTCCATGAAGCGTGTCTTTTAGTGTAGGATAGCCCTTTAAAATGCAGTTACTCGGCCTCTATATATTGCAGAACATGTACAACTCAATCAGTTCACTGCCATAGAAAATTTTCACCATCATTTAGACAGATTTCGTGAAAAATGCACGTCCTAAGGTAAGAATTTTATATTAATTAACGTTGAAAATGACATTTAAAAAACAAAATCGAAAACTTCAGTTATGGAAGTGTAGGGAAAGCACTAAAAAGAGTAGAGTGCACTTATTATTTTTCTTAAAATTATCTAATTCGGAATTATTACTTCGTTACGCCTTCCGAAAACATCCCTGGTATCATCATTATAAAGAAACTCGACTTCTTTTAGAATACCATTAATTTCTTCTTTCTTTTTCTTTTTTTTTCCTTATGAGTAGTCTTGATGCCCATGGGAAAAACTAGAGTATACTCTTTTGCAATTTTTTTTGTTTCGTAGAAGTTTTTCTTAAACGTGATTAAAATTAATTTTTACAAGGAGATAATAGGTTTGACCACGCAGCACTGTTAAGGCTTGCTATGAGAAATCAACGGAAAATAGAAGTGCAAAAACGGGAGTTTTTTTGAACTGAATTTATTTTTATTCAGCTGTTCTATTATCACAGAACTTAATACTAATGGAAAAGCGTAGTATAACCAACTCTGTACTGTATGGAGTTTGGTCCAATCGATGGACAGTCACGTGATGAATGCAAAGTAGGTACACGGAATGTAGGTATTAGTATTAATGCATTTCCACTATATAATCAATAGAGTCCTGCCGTAACACCAGAACCCTTGACCCTGGGGCCATATAATTTACAATTTTGGTAGAACTTCTGCTCATCATAACTATGTACATGGTTAGTTTATTTACATGTAATACCCAGAAGCACAGAAGAAAATTTTCAAGGAATAAATGCTTTTACACTGTATGATTTATATAGCCACGCCCTAGCAGTAGAAACCCTGACCCTGGAGCGATGAATTTCATGATTTTGGTAGATGACCCAATTCATTTTACATTCATGCTAACAGTTTGACTGCTTGATGTCCAGGAGTAAAGAAGAAGATTTTTAAAGATTTCATTAATTTTTGTGGTTTTTGCCCCAACCCTAAGGCCACAGAGAGACGGGGTCCATAAATTCACAGTTTTTGTTCCCCTTTACCCATAGATACAGTATACCAAATTTGGTTGAAATCTGATCAGTGGTTTCAGAGAAGAAGATGAAAATGTTCAAATGTTAACGCACGACGAACGACGGACAACGCAAGACGACGGACAAAAAAAGGTAGCAATAGGTCACCTGAGTGACTCAGGTGACCTAAAACGCAAGGGATAGCCTGTATGTATTGATTTTCTACGTATCTGGAATACTATCATTGAAGAATAAATTTCTGCATTTTAGATTAATTTCGAAATGCACTTATCTTAAGTTATATTTATTATAACTTATTAGCCTCTAGCAATTTTGTGATGGAAATGAAATGCACAGTTAGACAGAATCAGTATGCATCTCCATATTCATAATCTAAAAACATGATCACTGGCGGTTTTCGTGTGCTTTTTTTTTTTTAACAAAAATCCCAAAACCTCTACAAATTAAGAAACTGTTAGCACAAATAGATTTTAAGACCGGTTCACAAAAATGTTTGAATTTAAACTGTATATGAAACAAACCCACTTAATTCCATATAAGGACAAAATATTCCTAATTCCATGAAGCGTGTCTTTTAGTGTGGGATAGCCCTTAAAAATGCAGTTACTCGGCCTCTATATATTGCAGAACATGTACAACTCAATCAGTTCACTGCCATAGAAAATTTTCACCATCATTTAGACAGATTTCGTGAAAAATGCATCGTAAGGTAAGAATTTGATATTAGTTAACATTGAATATGACATTTAAAAAAACAAAATCGAAAACTCCAGTTATGGAAGTGTAGGGAAAGCACTAAAAAGAGTAGAGTGCACTTATTATTTTTCTTAAAATTATCTTATTCGGAATTATTACTTCGTTACGCCTTCCGAAAACATCCCTGGTATCATCATTATAAAGAAACTCGACTTCTTTTAGAATACCCTTAATTTCTTCTTTCTTCTTCTTTTTTTCCTTATGAGCAGTCTTGATGCCCATGGGAAAAACTAGACTATACTCTTTTGCAATTTTTTTTGTTTCGTAGAAGATTCTCTTAAACGTGATTAAAATTAATTTTTACAAGGAGATAAAAGGTTTGACCACGCAGCACTGTTAAGGTTTGCTATGAGAAATCAACGGAAAATAGAAGTGCAAAAACGGAATTTTTTTTTTGAACTGAATTTATTTTTATTCAGCTGTTCTATAATCACAGAACTTAATACTTATGGAAAAGCGTAGTATAACCTACTCTGTACTGTATGGAGTTTGGTCCAATCGATGGACAGTCACGTGATGAATGCATAGTAGGTACACGGAATGTAGGTCAATAACAAATTCCAATATCGCAAGGGCATACCCTAGTTGAAATTAAAAATTCAAGCTATTAATTCTGCATACTTTGTACTTTCTGGAAAGTGCTGCTGCTTTGAATAGAATTTGCGTTTTAATAGTTAAAATTTCAAGTATAGGCCCATGTTGAAATATGTTTGACTTGTACCAAATATTTAGTGTACTTATAAAGTCACGTTCTCGATTTAAAGAAAGCAGCAGCACTTTTCAAGTTAAAGAACAAATCCTTTATTTATATTCAAAAAATGGTCAAGATATATTTAGCATATGCCTTTGCGAAAGAGAGATTTAATTAGGCACTTCGATGTAAAATATACCTAGCCTGAACATAAAAACACGACAAAATTATTTAAATACACTCTCTCGACAGTTAATGAACAATCGCACTAAACAAAGGATATACATTGGTATTATTAGCCTATTAAAAAACTGTAAGTAATATTCTGTTTTATAATAAAACGCATATTTCATTATAAAAAATTCCCGAATCTGCCTCTTACAGCACATGAAATACGTCTTTTTAACCAAAATGACGTCATGATTGACAAGTTCATCGAGGTCAGTGATTTGTTGAAAACCAGCTGTATGGGATTTAACTAGCGACTTTTGTTAATGCATTGATAAGTTTTATTGTTTTTTTTATTATGTTAATACAGTTTAAAGTTGCAAATCATTTCATTCTCGGGTAATAGGAGGAATGCATAAAAGTAATAATTTTGTGTGATGTCACAGTAAACTCTTCCACTATAAATAAGGCCCCGCCCCCTTTTTTTTAGCCTTTTAACAGTGCTGCGCAATGACATTTCTTTTACATTATATATCGATACATGTATAAATGTTGCAGTAGACTTGGCAAACAGAACATCTCAAATTTTCAAACAACATGAAAAAAAAAATCTATCTTTAAGTAAATATTTGATTTCTCATCAAGATATTCTCATTACATATCCCTTTGTTGTTTAGAATGATTTGAAAAAGAGTTACAGAAAAATCAAGCTAACAAGAATTATATTCGAAATCCTTTCGAAGCGTTTGATTTAATGTTTTGATATTCTTTATCAAGTCACGAACGCTTAAGTCCCTTTTGATAGTATTATCGAATCCAATGCTTGATTTCCAACCTATCAAAATTTCGCAGAAAAAAAGTCAACCATCCCATTTAAGTAGGTAAAATAATAATCGGAAGTCAAAGAAATTACATGGGGTGTCATTTTTGAGCAAAGTTACATGCCAGGAAAATTTCGGAGGTCCTTTATGAAATATTATATATACATAAAGATCCAAAAGAAATTCCGTTATCCGATTTTTTTTTAACGAATGAGGGTATCCCATGTCAAATATTATTCATATGTTTGTTAAACGTTTCTTGTCACAACCAAAACTTCACAGCAATAATCAAATTAATTATAGGATGGAAATTGCTGAATACCTACTGCCGTTGTTGATTTGTGGAGTTTTGCCAGTTCAGTCATTGTACACTAATGGTAATTAAGCTACTTTTACTTTTAAATCTAACAAAACGTTTATTGATTTTCCATCCGTAACTTTGGAATTTTCATTTCCTCAGTGAAATATCACAATGTTTCTTTTCTTATATTATATGACAAACTTAAACATTGCAAAACAAACAAATAAAAAAAATTATTATAAAAAAAAATTTAAAATTAAAAAAAAATTCGAAAGTCTTATCAAAGTTTTGCTTAATTTTTTTTAGTTACTAAACCCTGCATGAAGCAACAGAGAAATGAAAATCAGTGTGCATTGGCTGGAAAGTGGACAAATGAGCTTGGTTCCAAAATGAATATATCTTGCAAAGATGGAAATATCTCAGGTAAATATCAAAGCGGCGTTGGACGAGCTATAAATTGGTATGATCTTGCAGGGAGGTATCTCCAGGTAAATGAAACGGATTTCATGGTCGGATGGACTGTGGCTTGGAAAAATCAATATATGGATGCCAAGTCTCTCGCAAGCTGGACTGGCGTATACTATGCTGAAAAAGACAAGATATTGACCCAGTGGGTTCTCGGTGCGTTCAAAGATCCAAAAGATTACTGGAGAACCTTTTCCACTAATCAGAATGTATTTACCAGGGATAATGAATGTTAGATAGAGAAGAAATTCAGTTGATATATACTTATGCATTTTCTTTTCTTTCTATTTCTTTGCATAAAAATTCTCATGTTTATTCATAGAATAAAAGTAAAGATGCTTAAATAAAATTCCTCAACAAATTTACTTTTCATTTGCTTGTATTTTGGCGTAATGAAATTAATAATAAAAAATATTAATATACTAATACTATAAAATGCTTCAGAAGATTTTCTTTCGTTCATAATATTTACAAATCAGAAAAAAAGTTAACAAATTTACAGTGTAAGTAGATAAGCAGTTTCACATATGTACAGAGTATTACGAAGATGAATAATATGTTTGTACAGTACCAACCAGAACAAAACAAATAACCTTTGAAAAGTTATAGAGCTTTAAAGTCAAAGTTTTGCAACAGAAAAATAAAAGACAGGTAATGTTAAATAATTATATGAAATAGAGAGGTCTATGTACCAAGCGTAAATAAATTATGGGTACTAAGATAAAAATATGTCACTTTCAAAGATTATGGTCAAACGTAAAAAGTTAAAAGTATTTGGCTCCATAAAATAAAAGTTGGGTCTAAGAAATACAACTGTGAGCTATAAAAGTCTTGGCAACAAATTTTCAATAATTATTGCAAAATTATTTTTAAACAAGTACAAGTTGAAATGCATGGGTTAAAGGTAAAAAAAATCATTATAAGAAAGGTCTTCTAAAAAATATACCTGCGAAAAAGTTCAAAATAAACTGTAATACCTGCAACTCTTCAAAACCTTAACGTTTTTTTAAACATGGCTTGAAATAAGGACAAATAGTAAACAAATAATTTCACCTAAAGAAAAGTCTTCTTACAAGAATTATAATTGCACAATATCTATCCTCAAATTTTCTTTACGAAAATAAAGACTGATTTGATGAAATTTGAAAAAAAGGTCAATTTCAAAAATTAAAGTGAAAGGTAAAAATATGTTGGAACTCAAAGGAAGGTGTTATTTAAAAAAAACACAAGCCATCGAAATTTTATAGTTAAAGATTCATCCAATTAAGCAATTAGACAAGTATTTTTTTTTGTTCTCTTTTTATTCTTTTTTTTTTGTTTTTTGATTGTTTGTTTGTGTGTTTTTTTAAAGAAAGAAAAAAAGAAAACCACAGAACAAGAGGCCAAGGGGCCACATTGCTCACCTAAGCAACTGGCTATGTAAAAGCAAACGTCAGTTCAGTAGTATATTTACATTTGCCAATGTCCTTCCTTAAATAGCAATACTAAAAAAAGACATTCAATTTTCGATGACATGCAGTCGGTCACATGATCAGACTTCCTTGTGTATATAAAGCAAACTGCACGAGATATTTGGAAAGTCCTACAGTCCCTGAAACGTTCCACTTTCCCACCTGAACGGTGAACGAACGGTGAACGAACGCAGAGCGAACGGTGAACGCAACTTGGTGAACGATGTGTGAACGGTGAACGGTGAGTGAACGTAGAACGCGAACGGAGCGCGAACTCGAGCGCAAAGTGAACGGTGAACGAACGGTGAACGCAAGATGAACGATTTATTCGGAATGCCTTCGGTCTTTTCCTTGCATTGAAATTATTCTTTTATTCTATTATTCAAATGTCATAAATAAATATAAATAAACAATAGATAAACAAATGAGAAATGAATAGATAAATAAATAAACAATAATAATAAAAAAAATCCTGAACATACGTATGTTTAAATCGATATTTTAATAACATGATTTTAATCGCCGTCAAACGTGTATTTGTTACCGCATGTAGTTAAAAAATAAATTAATCTTATATAGTAAATAATTATGCCTATTCTTTTAACTAATAAAATAATGTGGACTTAAGAAGATAAAACTACTACTGAGATAAACAATAGATAAATAAATAAATAAATAAATAAATAAATAAATAAATAAATAAATAAATAAATAAATTAATTAATTAATTAAATAATAAAAACATTTTTTTTCTGCACATACCTATGTTAAAATCGATATTTTAATAACATGATTTAAATCGCCGTCAAACGTGTATTTGTTACCGTGTGTAGTTAAAAAATAAATTAATCTACTTATATAGTAAATAATTATTCTTTTCACTAATAAGATGATGTGGACTTCTGAAGATAAAACTACTACTTATAGAATGAATTAATTACATTGTACGGGGTTGAAACAACATGTATTTCCGTGCCAAGGCGATTCTGAGTAAAATAACGGATTTATTTAAAATTCACAATTATTTGTTGACATTGACTGTTATCGTACTGCATAAAAATTCTCGTTTTATTTAAATTCTACTGCAAAATATTCTATATTTATGTGCCTTTTTTATTCTTTTATGATGATTATTTTAGCTAACTTCTTCATGTATCTGTAGACATTTCCCGGCCGTGATTATACTCGGTCAAGATGTTGGAAAGAGGCATTCAAATTATTTGTAATACATGTGTCGATTAAATTTTCAAAACTAGATAAGTTATGTGTTGTCATAGTTTTTATTGAACAGAGAAATATACGAGAGAGAGAGAGAGAGAGAGAGAGAGAGAGAGAGAGAGAGAGAGAGATAACCCCCTCGATTCTCAGATATATGTTGTATCAAATAAAAACTCTTATTATTTTTCCTAAATATTCCAAGCAATAAAGGTAATCTTTTTTTTAGATTTACAAATCCATTCGACAGTAATCATTGGCTTTTATTTTCCATCATCAAGTTCACACAGTTCACAGGTGGTCCGTGCTACATTTGTAGTAGCGTGCTTGTGCTGTCAATCAAAATAATTCGACACAGTGGAGATGTGGAAATCGCGTTTCACCGAACATGCCGAAGGCAAAGAGTCACTTAGTATTCCAAGAAATTTTAATATTTTTCCCCTTTCATTTCTAGATCTGATTTTTGCATTCTCCAGAAAAAAAAAAAAATAATTCGAATATATACTTGGAAGGATTAAGTTTGAAATTGAATGTGAAAGATATTCCCTGCCAATTTAAAATACTATTGTCGGCACAAGTTCATACTAAAATACTACTGTTTAATGACTGTTTGATGTTTGTTTTAAGACTGATTTTCTTGCGTTACAATAAAAATTAAATATTAATTAAAATATACTGAAAAAACTCAATAAGAATTTTATTTCGGGAGAAAAGGCACCTTGGAGGGGGGGGGGTCTTAATTATACTGAATGTCAAAAAAACATATTTTAAAACATGTTTAGGTACTATAAAGGAAGGAATTTTCCTTCTCTAATAATAAACTATTTAAAACAGTTGGTCTTTTCTAAAATTTAAAACAACACCATCAATTTAATTAGCTCTAAAGATATTTAATTAACTGAATATTTGCAGTACTGTTCATAATTCTCAAACCTATATGTAGTTTAAATACGTGTTACTGTAGAAATATTTTTTATGCACATGTATTCTTGTCCTGTAAAAGACTTGGATTAATTATTATGCATCCATTAATAATTTTTCCTCTTTAAAATTACATCATATTGATGCCGTGCCTGAAGCATTTATACATTGCCCGTTTTGAAGTTAATATTTTTGCATCATTCTACATACATGCAGGTACTTAATGTATTAATTATTTTCCGGGGAAAATTCATGAAATAAGTAATAGCTAAGTTATTATAGTAGAAATATAAATATCAAAGATAATTTTTGCAATGAAATAATTATTCTTCAAACACGATATCTAAGTTATTTAATTAAAAACATGTAAATCCTTACCATCAAAAAGATAAGTCTTTTCACTTCGGAGCTCCGAATGACAATGAAGACTGAACGATAAGTGAACGTTGAACGCAAGGTGAACGCAAAGTAAACGGAACGAAGAGCGAACGGTGAACGCAAGGTGAACGATGAACGCGAGCGCACATTAAACGGTGAACGCAATACTGTGAACGAAGAGCGAACGGTGAACGCACGCTGAACGAACGGTGAACGAACGCTGAACGAACGGTGAGCGAACGGAAAAATGGGAAAGAAGAACGTTTCAGGGACTGTAACTGTGATGACGTCGTATGTATACGTTCTGTTGCACTCAATAACAAAGTCTAAATAGAAAATTTTGTCTTTGTTATTTGAATAGAAATAAAAATATAAATATAGGAAATAAGATATTATTTTTAGAGTGTCAATGGAATATTACATGAAGTCGGTACATGATCAAATCTACCTTCAGGCGTTATAGAATTTGATCACGTGACCGACTTCAAGTCATATTCCAATGACACTCTAAAATGATAACTTATTTCTTAATTAAATATAAAAGTGGGTTCAGGAGAAAGGGGGTTGGGGGGGGGGGTTATTTGAACAAGCTCAAATCAAAACATAGTAAAGACGCTCAAACGTACACTTCCTAAGGATGCTTTTGAATTAATATGACACATAATGTCCGTTTATAAGATGTAAATCTTCATTGATATAGCCTTGAACAAATTTAAATCTATGTTACCGTTTCAGTTGCTTTCATTTTAATGATCAATCATGGCTTTGTAATACCCGCACTGTATAAAGAAAGTTCGGGTATATTGCTGTTACTCATGTCCGTCCGTCCGTCTGTCACACTTTTCTTCCCTGAACTCCTCCTACATTTTACACAGTATCCTAATCATCTTTTGGGATATGGTTGGTGGTGTCATAAAGATGTGCAGTAAGGTTTCGGAAATTTCAATCTGTCCCAGGGGGTCCAATGGGGTTCGAAAACTGATGTTTTTTTATGCAAAAAGCTCCTTATTCCATGAACTCCTCCTACATTTTACACAGTATCGTTAGGCTTATAATCTTTTGGGAGATGGTTGGTGGTGTCATGAAGATGAGCAGCAAGGTGTCGGAATTTTCATTTTGCCCCCGCCCCCGGGGGTCAAATAGGGGTTAAAAATGATGTTTTTAATGCAGAATACCCCGTTTTCCCCGAACTCCTCCTACATTTTACACAGTATCCTAATCATCATTTGGGAGTTGGTTGATGGTGTCATGTAAATGTGCAGTAGGGTTCCGGAATATTCACTTGGCGCCGGCGGTTCAAATGGGGGTCGAAAAATGATGTTTTTATGCAAAAAAACCTTCTTCCCTGAACTCTTCCTACTTTTAAAACAGAAGCCTAATTATCTTCATCATCAAAGTCAAGATCACTGAGTCAAAAGTCATGATACATTAGGAAAGGTCTTATCACAGGATGGTATTGTCACAGGTGGTAAATGCTATTACTCATGCTTTATATGAAAGTCCTGTTTCTTCTCATTCAAAATATATGACTATGATGCAAGGTTAAATTTATTGTGACAGACTGACAGACCGACATACAAATGAAATTTAATGTTTTCTACCTTTTGCAAAAATGGGGGACAATAAATGTCCTTGCTGTTCTTGAAAAGATTTATGAATTATGATGGAATAAGTCACCTGCATATTTCGATGTAAATTGGTTGAAATTAGCCCAGTGGTTCTAAAGAAGAAGTTAAAAATGTGAAAAGTTTGCAGACAAACAAATACACGAGAGACAAAATGTGATCAGGGAACCAGAAAAGCTCAAATGAGCTAAAAATGTATGATTGACAAGTATTTGGAAAGAGTCACATTCTAAAAAGCTTCTTTTTTCATGCATTCTTTTGAGAAGCTGAAAATGTTTGACATGTATCTATGTTAAAGAAACTGCTCTAATAACAGTAGAAATCACATCAATATTGAGAAGTGTACATGGGGTGTGGGTGGGGGGTCTGGAATATTAAAGGCCTTTGCTTTTTTTGAGCAGATGATTTTTTTTCCTATTTATTCTTTTGACACCCCCTCTTGTGGCCCAGCCCTACCCCTGGGAGCCCCCATTTTTGAACCAGTATGTCTTTGTACTACCCGAGGATGCCTCCATATCAATATTATTAAACATGGCTTTCCTGTTCTTGGGAAAAAAATCCCCTGAATTTTCTAGGCAAAACTTCAATCCTCAATCGTGACCAACCCTACCCAACCCCTACTTCCCGTTCATGATTTGAACAAACTTGAATCAACACAACATGATGATGCTTACATAAATATATGACCAATCATGGCTTGTGGTTCTTAAAAACAATGTTTTTTTTTTAATTCTGAAGTATTCATTCCTTTGTTCAACTTTAATCGTCCATTGTGGCCCCGCCCTAACCCTGGGGATCATGAGTTGACCAAACTTGAATCCACTGGTTCTTTTGTTCTCAAATAAAATATTATTTGCAGTAAAATAAAAAGCCGTTAACTTGGATGCAATGTCTATTTTAGTATTTTATTTATAAACTGTACGTGCATTCCCCGGACAAGCGATACTGTCGTGTGTTTGTATGCAGATTCATTGAAAAAGTAATGGAAGGGCCATAATAAATCGATTTATTGTAAGGGCATACCCTCAATGTATCTTGTCAAAATTTTACACACAAACCCAAGAAGCATTAAGATATTTGAAAAGTGCTGCGAATCTCTTGAAATATTGCAACTAAATTAATTATAGCTATTTTTAATGTAGCTGACCAGCAAAATATTCAACCTGCCGTCCAACAAATTAAATTTTACCAATTAAAAAAGGGAATCTATATAGGTTCGCAGCACTTTTCACAAACTACATATAGTGTTGAAAAGGATTATAAAATAAACTAAAATTTTTAACTTGGTAATGCCCTTGCAATATTGAAATTTTTAGATGACCTCTTAACTGCAAGTATAATTGCCAAAGTCATGTGATGTGGACATCACATGACAAGTCTAAATAAAAAAATCTAAACGTCCCCAACATGTAGATTTAAACCACATTACATTTTTTTGATATCAGTGAACTCCTAAAAAAGAATCGCCCATCCTAATAAAGTATGTGTTTTTTATTAAAAAAATCGCCGATATTTCCATTTGTAACCTTAACTGTGCTGCGTTTGATGTTCTTGATTTTTCCTTTGTTTTCCTATGTTATACTTTCATCCCCAGTTGAGGCCCTACCCTATCCCTTAGGGTCATGATTAGAAGAAACTTGAATCTACACTACCTGAGGATGCTTTCACAGGAGTCTTTTTTTCTGGCCCAGTGAAGATTTTTTTTTTATTAATGCATACCTATTCCTTTATTAAAATTTGATATCTCATTGTCGCCCCAAATTACGATTTTGCGGTTTTTCGCCCCCCTATATATAATGCAAAACATATAAGTCAATCAATCTTTTTCTCTTTCAAAACTAGTAAAATGTGATTTGATTTTTTTCCCTTTTAGTCAAGATTTAATTGTACTGGATATTTTTGAAAATCTTGTTTTCAGGTACAATTTTTATATCATTTCCCAATTACGTACGAAAGAGTTATTCGAATGAATAAATTAATTAAAACCGAATTCAAACTAAAGCTTCAGTGATTAAAGTTTTTTTTTTTGATGAATTGAAGTGTATAATATTAGCTATATAATTTTGATTGAATCGCACATAACCAATTATAACTCGAATAGTTAAAAAAAAAACCCCAGAAATGTCCCCTTTTCTCTTTGGAAGAAGGATAATATTTCTATATGATGTTAAGCTGATTAATCCTTTTGCCTTTTTGTTTGATACCTTAATTTGATTTTTTTTAAAATAGAGAATCCTACGCAGTACAGTTAAGGTGCGCAATGGAAATATCGGCTAAATTTTGTATTTAAAAATGTATTCGTAATCGGGATGGCGATTATTTTTGGTACATTATCTTTATCGGATAATTGTAATTATGATTAATAACTACATATCGAGGGCGATTATATTTTATATTTAGACTAGTCACGTGATGCGGCAGTCACGCGATTTTCGCACATTGACTTGAAGTATTGATGTTACGTATAAATATCACTAGTGCAAGGGCATAACCAATTTAATTTCCAAGTTTAGTATATAAATATTTTCAACACGCATTGTGGTTTCTAAAAAGTGCTGCGATCCTGTCTAAATTCTGCAATTTCATTGGTAAAATTATACTTGTATGACCGAATGCTATATTTCTAGCTGGTCGGCGGCATGAAATTTTGATATAATTAAATTGTTTTTAAGATTTCATCAGGATCGCAGCACTTTTCAGATACCTTAATAGTTCTATAGTTGAAATGTAAAAGCTTACTTTGATCCATAGAGTGTATGTCCTTGCACTAGATCGATTTATTAAGACCCCCCACATTACCCTCCGATGTACTTGCATACAAATATACGGCAGTGTCAATTAAATACGTAACGTACAGAAAATAAGTTAATAAAATACTGAAGAAGACATTAAATTCAAGTTATTGGCACATAGAATATATTTGAATAATATTTTATTTAATTAGGGAACGCATATTTTGTTGAGAAAATATTACTTGATCTGTCTCTCACTGCATACAAACTACGTCACGTTGTAAGAAATGACGTCATATTGACAAGTGTATTGCGATCAGTGAATTGTTTATAACTTGTTATATGGAATTTAACTAACGACAAAACAACACGCTGTAGAAAGTTTTTATGTAGTTTGATGATTTCTTACTGTTTAAATTAGCAGATAAACTCATTTTATGGTATTTTAAAGAAATGTTGTATGACGTATATTGTGTATGATGTCATAGTCAAGTTTTCCCGTACAAATTAGGCTCCGCCTCCTTTTTGTAAACTTAACTGTGCTGCGTAATTTAAAAATTTACGACAAAGAGCTAAGGCCACGAAGTACCAAAATCCGCCCTGTTACCAAAATAAATGAGATTTTTTTGTGATAATTTTGACGTTTTGAGTAAAAAGGCAATTTGTTTTTTAATGATATCTTTTCAAGTTTTCTTTTTATAGTCGTTTGAAATTGGTATTGTTTTCAAGTGAAATCTACAACGTCATGACTATTGACGTTATATATATACTGTAACGGTATGACGTTAACATTATTTAAATAAAGGTAGATATTACATGTATATGTATATTATTGGGGGGGGGGGTAAGCTAAACCCAGCCTACTTAAGAATTTGGGCGAAATTTATCATAGGACTGTTTAGAAGTTTTGAATCATGGAATAAATAAATTTAGCTAGCTAGCTTTTGCTATAACAATTTCTGCAGTTGAATTAAATACCATCCTCTGAAATCAAAGACAAATTTTAAAGATGAACAAGAGGCCCATGGGCCTTATAGGTCACCTGAGTATCATACAACAACTTTCCAACAATTGAATTTGATTCATGTTTTAATCCAAAGGCCATGGAATTCCCAATTTTGAAAGAGAAACCATTGCTTATCATAAGTATGCACTCAGCATGCTTACTTTGGTACATGTAGGATATGGAGATAACGAACAGTATTCAATCTCAACGTCCATTAAACAATATACGAAATAAGAGCAGAGCAAACACGGACCTCTGAAACATCAGAGGTGGGATCAGGTGCCATGGAGGAGTGAGCATCCCCTGCCGACCGGTCCCACCCGCCGTGTGCTCGTTGTCATGATCAGGAAATAACGAAAAAAATCCGTAGTCAATTCAGTGTATAAATAATGGACTAACAATTGGTATGAAAAACGTCAGTCAGCATTTGACTCAATGATAAATTGTATTTGCTGACAAGGTCATTGTATCGACCATAGAATTTACGAAATGATGACTTTAAACGAGACTGTTGATATTTTTGTTTCTTCAACTTGCTTGTCAATAATTTACCTCGTTTAAGAAATTCTACGTACGTAGAGCATGCTCTTGTGTATCGAATCAACTGATATATATATATACTCCGTATGCAGGTGATGAAGGTATGTTGCTGCATAAGTAAGGGAAGTTGACGATAGAAAACTTAAAGTCATCACGTTTATCATATAGCTTGGTTGTTAGATTACCATTAGTGTCTTTTTCAAGTAAAATATCCAAGTATGAAGCAGAAGTGTCGGACTCTGTGGTATCTTTTATCTCAAGCTCACCAGGATATATCGTATCGACATAGGAATGGAAATTTTCATTATGAATTGACAATACGTCGTCGATTTATCTAAATGTCGAGTTGAAGGCCACAGCAAGTGTTTTCTTCTTTTCATGAATAAGATTTTGCATAAATTCTGCTTCATATGAATATAAAAATAAGTATGCTAATAACGGAGCGCAATTAGAATTACATGTAGATCACAGTAACAAAGAGAAAATGCATTTCCACTTTATCATTATCAGTTGTGCACCCCATCCCACAGGAACCACTGACCCTGGGGCCACAACTTTCAAAATTTTAGAAATTTTATTTCATCATGTTGTTGATTAATACCAAAGTGCAGATTTCAAAGCATTAAATCATTTTCAGACCCCCCCCCCCCCTCAAGTACCTCTGTCCCAGGAGCCAGGAAATTAAGCATTTTTTGAAGAAGCAGCGTTCTTTGTCATAAATATATACTAAGATCATTGCCATAAAATCCCGGATCAGAGGAAAAAATTTTCAAAGAATTCATGCATTTCACTATATAAACATTTTAGCCCCGCCTTAACACAAGTAGTCCTGACCCAGGGGCCCTGATAATCACAAATCTCAAAGAGGAGTCCTTCCTCCTCATGATTATGTATATAGTTAATTGGTTAAATACCCAGGTGCAGACATTTTTAAAGAGTTTATGCATTTTCAATAAATAATCAATAGAGCCCCACCCTAACACCCAACACAAGCCGTCATGAAATTCACAATTTTGGAAGATGCAGCCTTATTCGACATAACTATGTACTTGGTTAGTTTATTTAATACACAGGAGCAAAGAAGAAGATTTTCAAAGAAATAATTCATATTTTCACTATATAATCTCTAAGACCCCCCCCCCCGCCCCTGCCACTAGAACCCCTGACCCTGGGGCCAGTAGAATCACAATTTTAGAAGAGGTGTCCTTATTTAATATAACTATGCACTTGGTTAGTTTATTTAATGCCCGCAAACAGAAAAGAAGAATATAAAAGAATTATTGCATTTTCATCCTAATAATCTATATAGCCCCGCCCTACACTAGAACCCCTGACCCTGGGGTCATTAAATTCACAATTTTGGAAGAGGCCGTCATTTTCAACTCATCTTTGCACTTGGTTAGTTTATTTAATACCCAGGAGCAGAAAAAAAAATTTCAAAGAAATAATGCATTTTCACTATATAACCTATTTAGCCCCATCCTAGCACTAGAACGCCTGACCCTGGGGCCATGAATTTCACAATTTTGGTAGAAGACTTAATGCTAATTACAATCATACCAACAGTTTGACTGCTTAATGTCCAGGAGTAAAGAAGGAGTTTTTTAAAGATTGCACTAATTTTAGTGATTTTTGCCCCACCCCCAGGTCCCAGGGGGAAGGGACCATGAAATTCACAATTTTTGTTCCCCTTTACACATAGATGCTATATGCCAAATTTGGTTGAAATTGGTTCAGTGGCTTCAGAGAAGATACTGAAAATATTCAAATGTTAACGCACGACTGACGACGACGAACGAAAACGGATAGCAATAGGTAACCTGAGTTTACTCAGATGACCTAAATATTAAGAGAAAATAGGGGAAATTACTCACGGTCTAAATATAAGTTGTATTCACAGCATTGACGAATCAGCAAAGTCATGAAACAGTGAATATTAATATTTTTTTTTGGTTGAAATCATTAAAAAGACAAGGGCCGTGCATAATTAAAATTACCATATGTACATGTATTTGTTACCTATCATGCGCAATTGTTTGAGCGTTTGGGTTAAAATTATATTTATTACATATCTATCGGACTAGCTGTACATACGGAAGGATATAAGAAAAAGGTATGGTTTTAGCTTTATTGCCCCCTAAAAATGTAATGACATCAAAAAGTTTTGAATCTGGCTTAAATATTAGTTAAATATATGACTGTGATAAATCAGGAAAGAATATGGCATGAAGGTTTACCATTCTGCAAATATGCCGTCATTATTGTGAAGCATTTCTCCATCTTTAAGAGAAAAAGTCTCAAAATGGCACATTTCAAGGCGGATTTCTCTTTAGAAAACAGTGTCCACAGCCGTCGCCCACGTTAATTTTCTGATATTTTGTGCAAAATTCAATGACAAATAACATATTTCAAGATCTTTGTGGGCGATGCCTGTGGACAATGTTATCTGAAAGAAAATTTCATTGAAAATTGGTGTCCTCTGCAACTTTTTAAGAAGATACGGGAAAATGCACATGTTTTTGACGTCATAATTAGCATTTAAAACATATGTGAGAAAAATGACGTATGATTTTTCAGCATTGAATTTCAATTATTTAAAAAGCATGAGTTTTCAATTTTTACACCAGTTTCTTTTTAAGAAAATCACAGGGCAAAATTTGTATGGAAACCATACCTTCTTCTTTGATGACGAACCTAAACACAATTTTTATCGTCGAGTGTTATCCCTTCGGTAGAAGCTTTGGGGTAGTGTACATTGCTATGCATACAGGAAAGTCATTCGAGATTTATAGTCAAAGACGTTTAACGGCACTTGTTAAACGTAAATTATTTACCAATTCTAACCAATTTGAAATTTTGTATACCTGCATAAAATTATCTCTGAAGATTTTGTTTAAACGAAAATAGATCAACGACTGGTATACGTACATAAATTGCGGCTATAATATGTAACAGTACCTCTCGTAATAAGGAACTTGAAATTGAAATCCTCGCCCAAGATTTTTTTCAGTGCAATTGCAGACAAAAAATATCCAAATCCTTCATTTTCGTACATTATTTCTTTATTTATAAATATATTTTTGAGAAAGTTACAGTAGATCGATATTATTTTACTTGTATTACAAAGGGCAGACGTGATTATGATATTCCCTTTTTTCACAGTAGAGGATCCAGAAGGGGAGTCTAACCTTTGAATTTGTTAAAAAAGAGAGAAACAAGACTCTCAATTTTTTATTAGAAAATTTCAGTGAAAAGGCTCATGTAGAAATATGTATTTAGAAATTCAGTTGTGAAAACAACATGGACCCCTCTCTTCCTTACACCCCCACCTCTTCAATCCCCCCCTTTAGAACAATTCTAATTCCGAGTTTGTTTCACTAAAATATTTAAAAGCTAGTCGTAGTAATCTAGTATTTATGTAAAGCAGTATTAAGATTTGTCTTTATATTTACAATAGTCTCTATTATTAAAAGAAAATTAAAATTAAAATACCCATATGAAAAAATACTATTAGAATTCAATCGGAGTATTCAGTTGACTACTGGTTGACGGTCAACTGACCGTCAATTGACCATTAGTTGAATTTTTGCCATGCAAATTAGGAAGCAATCAACTCATTTGCATAGAGTGGACCACTGTTGAATACTCCTCTATTTCCTTTGCAGTTGACCGCTAGTTGATTACTCCTCTATTTCTTTAACAGTTGACCGCTAGTTGAATACTCCATTATTTCCTTTGCAGTTGACCGCTAGTTGAACACTCCTCTATTTCCTTTACAGTTGACCGCTAGTTGAATACTCGACTATTTTCTTTGCAGTTGACCATAAGTTTAATACTAGCTTCTCTATTTTCTTTACAGTTGACTGCTAGTTGATTACTCCTCTTTTCCTTTGCAGTTGACCGCTAGTTGAATACTCCACTATTTCCTTTGCAGTTGACCACTAATTGAATACTCCATTAGTCAGTGCATGTAGGTTGTATTTATCAAATATTTGAAAAAATGGAGGGAGATTTGAAATCTAAGACAAGCAGACTATTCTTGAAAATATAAAAAGTCAAAACAATAGAGTTTCTAAATTAACATAAATGTACTTGTAAATTTAAACGCATTATAAATAAATTGAACCTGCATACTGTCATAAGTTGTTATATGTCTTCTTCATTTTCTGTGCAGAAAAGGTTATATATAGAATTTGTCAAAAGCAATGCCATATTTTTACCAGCACGTACAAGAAACACAACAAAACACTTGAGGCATGGCAAGTTTTCAGAATTCTTTCAATGTTTAAAAAAGTACACAAAAAATAGGGACCTACACTGGCTACAATTTTGTATTCCTATTATCTTTTTAAAAATAACAAGCTTAAAAATAAAACAAATCTTTAAATTTTATATACTTACAATACTTCGTTTCCGGGATGTCTGCTCTAAGTAAATGTGTCATATGACTCATCACCACGTGACAAAAATTTAGGCACCATTTGGACAAAATGGCGGCGGAACAGATTCGTTTAAAATCCGTTCCCCGGCTCCGGGATTTTTTGAAAGAAAGAGGTATTCAAACATCGATTTATCGAAAAAAAAAACAACCTATTAGATTGGCAGAAGCTTCGACCGAAATGAAATTTGAGCCGGAAGAATGTGCCATTGAAAATTAAAGCTATCACGACCCAATCGCATCATCTTGGGTCTTTCCGTCAGGAGTCGGAAAAACAAACTCGAATATATTAACGTCACCGGATGTTAAAAATTTATACATTTCCTGTTTATTCAAATGTAGGATAGACGAAGTTAGAAGTCCCTTCTATGGTATATTTTAGGTAATATCATTTCATTATTAGTGAAAAAGGAGGGTTGTCATGGCAGCTACCATACACATTTGAGGTCGTCTTTCCACTAGTCAGAAAGGCCCGAGAAGTTGCGATTGATCACGACCAGTAAAGGAGAACGATGGAGGTCTGTACCGATGAAAATATTACGAATTTTATTTTACCTGATATCAGTGGACTTTCCGATTGGAAGGCCGATATACAAAACTTGCAAAAAACCGAAATGGGTGATATAATGGTGTATTTAATGACTTATTGTGACTGGAGTGCAAACAGACTGAAGTCCTACAAGGATGATAACTCATTCAAACTGTATCAAACCAACCACATAGAGAAAGTTGTGATGGCCTCTGTTGCACATGGATACATATTTGTTAAGAGTACCTGTGTGCCAGAGACAAGGCAATCAGAAAAAACTTTATCAAACATGGATTCTCTTGCATAAAAATGGTTCTGTGAAATCCGGTGGCTGTACTTGTGTGGCGTAATTATATATGTACACATACCAGGGTACGCAGGGGGAATAAGGAAGCATACAAAATATTCTACCTTGGCTAAATCAGTGCTGCATCATGACGTCATAGTAGGCAAAATGACGTCAATTTTAGAAATCAGGTTTTTGTAATATTGGTATTTAGCGATGTAATTTAACTCTAAAAAATGATTAGAAACGTGTTAACATTAACAAAAATAAAATGTTTTTATTTTTTTATGCTGTAACAGTCATTATGATTGAAATCTAACACCGATGACGTCAAACGTGTACATCGAGTAACTTGGAAATTGATCATGTCGTGTAAAGAGAATTTGGCTAAGACGGCATGTTCAAAGATACGTAAAATGGAGTTTAAAAGGAAATATCGGAAATATTGTGTTAAATTCAAATGGAGTTCAATAAATTAAACGGGTGTGCTAATTTATTTTCATCGATTATATTCTCTTTCGAAGACAGTCAGCTATATTACGTATCCCAGTCGGCCTATCGTCCGTCATTCTTGACCAAAAAATGCAACAGAACAACAATAAGCTGGATATTTCAAAACATACGATTTACACAGATTGAAAGTTTGCGTTTTGACAAACTTGGAAAGTGCTGCTAGAATCCCGAGTTAAGCATGGTTGTACGAAAAATCTCGATTCATATGTATAAAATTCAAAACAAAGGGTAAGGTTTCGTGCGAATGTGTGGTATAAATATTTTACGGACAAGATAGTTGGATTCTAGCAGCACTTTTTAGACAAAATAGATGTTTTTCAGCTATATTACATACTCAAAGATATTATCAAAATCCGAGGTATTTTTGTTCTGTAAGCCTTTTTATTAAGGAAAATTTGCTATTAATAGAAGCCACGTGATGCCGTGGAGGTGATGCACGTCTTTGTGTTAGACACGCTTTTATCTATATGCAAAAGTAAATAACAGTTTACGTTTCTCGGTGGTTTTGGTAATTTATTAAACTAGATTTTCTTTAAAAAGTCTAAATTTCCCGAGAAATGACTTATATACTTCCTTAACATACCCGCGTACTATCATAATTTGTTTTATACCGTGGTGACTGGTGAATCTTTCAATAATTTTGATGGAGATGCATCTTATTTATAAAGCAGAGGTAACGATTATTTGAATAAATATTCTAAGGGTCCCATAGGAACAACATATCATAAACATACCTGTCCTCAGGATTGTCCCCAAGACCCAGGAGCCAGGGAATTTCCTTGCCTATATTATATGATGTACTGGTAATCATGTAATCCCTAGTTATATTATTTTGGTATTCCTTCTAAAATCCTAATAAGGGGGAGGGACCCAAGATCCTCTTGTATGTATTTATGTACTCATAAATAATGATAAATTTAAATCATAATGCTTATTTGAACATGTCATTAAAAAACATAACTACATCTACCAGTGATCTGCGTTTTGATGTTAAATACATAGTTACACAAATATCTAGCTGGCCCTGCAAAGAGGAAACACCCATTAATACATTGTATAATGATTTTATTAAATAGACCTAGAATCTTGTCTACCTGGTAGGCTAATTGCCACAATCTTAAACACACTTCTAATGTTAGTATGATATATGGATTTAATCCAAGTTGAAAAATTTAGGACTATAAGTATTAATCATAATTATGATAAATAAATAAATATTTTCAAGGGATATTATTTTTTTCTTAAACATATAGTTTTTTAAATCAACAAGAACAATGCTGAAGTAAGCATGACCTATACAGTGTGCTAATGCTGTCATGTGACATTGTCAATTTTAATATATTTAAATCTTATCAAATTTCAAAGTGAATAAAATGCAAGCTTTTATTTTTTTTCCAGAGATGACGGAAGTTGCAAGCACTGTGTAGCACTATTGTTTGCTTTGCATAACTTTAGTGAAAGGCACCAAGACAGAGGAACTGAGGTATGCACAGACAATCCATGCAAATGGGATCGACCGAGGCAGGCATCTTATTCTGTTACAACACAAAATATTAATTTTGGTAAAAAAGACATCCGTGATAGTTATCAGCTTTTTTCTGATAACGCTATTGATGTGCATCTAAAGCCGTACAGGGACAATGTAATGAAATCTTTGTACAAAGTCTGCAAGAAACATGATTCAGTCCTAACTTACACTATGGAGCCCCCGTCTGATGAAAGTGATAGTAAAAATGACATCAATAACAATCACGACTTAGTACTAATTCCAGATGTCATTAAAAATTATAAATTAGAGCATGACAATGTAGAAAGACAGGAATTTCTTAAACATTTGTGTAACATTTATTCGCAAGAAATAATTAAAAATATTGAAAGTATAACAAAGGAACAAAGTGATGACCCAATGTGGTATGAATATCGAAAGGGAAGAATTACCGCGTCAATAATGGGATCCGTCCTGAGATGCAATATGGGGAGATTAAATGATAATAACTACATAGTAAAAAAGATTCAAAATACTGCTCCCTTTTTCTCTACCCAGAGATAATCTTCAGATTATGGAAAATCAATTGAAGATGTTGCTCGAAACCTGTATGGAGAACAATACATCAAATCTCACCAGAAAGCAGAAATATCAAAGGCAGGTTTGTCGATTTCTCCTGCGTGTCCTATTATAGCTGCTTCCCCAGATGGATATGTAAAATGTCTATGTTGTGGTGAAGGTCTCCTGGAGATCAAGTGCACATACACACACCAGCACAAGTATACTAAGGATATTGCTAGTGAAAACAATTGTTATGTTCATCTTGTGAATGACGAAGTGAAATTAAAGGAAAACTCGCCTTGGTACACACAAATCCAAACTCAACTTTTTGTAACTGGAAAATCATGGTGTGATTTTGTTCTTTTTACTCAAAAAGACTTTGCAACTGATAGAATTTATTTCAATTCAAAATATTTTGATATGTGCTTGAAAAAGGCTATTGATTTCTACTTCAAATTCATTATGTAATTTCAAATTTTTTATTGTAATTGAGACACATAAAATTTTGAAGACTATTTAATTTTCTTTATTTTTTTATTGAAAACATGAAATGTTACATTCATCGCAAAGAAGTCAGAACTACTTTTAAAGCTGTTTAAAGCTGTATGGAGAGTTATTTCACTGGTACATGTACTGATATACATATCACATTTACATACAGTACTGTATAACAGTAAGAAAAATATATACAATTGATTGCCAATCTTGTTCAATATGTTACAAGCATAAATGCTGTTTAAGGGCACAGTAAATTCAGCCAATTGAATAAAGCCCCTTATTTTAGGATTTAACAAGAGGTCGATATAAATTATAGAAAAATGCTGCAACAGTGACCATAGGATGAACCAGTGATTTTGTGTCCCACGGAATAGTTTGTGAAATAAGTTTGAATGTTTTTAAGCGTCCAATTGCTCTCTCAACATGTATTCTAAGATTTGCTATTTTCCTTGTTTTTTATGTCACTGGCACACAGATATTTCCCCTTTCCCCAATTACATTTGCGTGTAAATGGCGGAATAGTTGAATATGCTTTGCGTTCTGTTAGTTGGTCTCTAATTGTGAACCCTCTATCCGCCATTACTTCATTACCAGCAGATAAGAGGTCTAAAAATCCACTATGCTCAATTATATATCTATCAGAGGAATTGCCACCCCAGATTTCAGAAATAAATTTGAATGCACCATTAGGAGTTATGCTTACAAGAAATTTGTAAGTATTATGAGATTTGTAAGTGCTGTATGTCGGAGCATTGACAGTTGGATTTTTAGGCCTTTGAATAAATATCTCAGAGCAATCAATAATTGCCCTTGTCCGGGGGTAGCTCTGTCTGAAGGACTTGGGCATGAACTTTTTAACAATCTCTCGAGATGGCCATAAGATACAGTCTTTGAAAATGTAATACAAGCAAAACATCCATGTTGTAAAGATGGATGAAACCCTTGAACATGAAACCCCAAAAAGGTGTGACATGACAAAGACAGGCAGAGCTAATCTTAAGCGAACCAATGTTAAAATGAATTCATCTGATCGTGAAAGTTTCCTAGTAGGCCCTGGTTTTTTCCCCTGATTTTGATAACGCTTCTCTGTCTCACTTTCACTTCCTGTCCAATACTTAATATTGATATCAAAATTGGCTACAGCATCTTTAACTGTGTTAAAGATTTTTAAGCTTGGTAACTCCGTAAACTTTCTAACTGAATCATCATTCTTGGTAACTTTTTCTACGACAATGTCTTAAAATAAAGTATCTTTATCATTAATTTTTTTTCTTCAGCTGTTCATTTTCTAACAAAATATCATTGATATAAGTGAAGCTCATATCTGTCTGTATCCCAGTGTCAGTAAACATTGAATCACATCCCATGGACTTCATAGTTCTTGTAGATACTATGCTGTAGCTGTGTTCAAGCATTTGTGGGTGGCTTGGTAGACCTAAAAATATTAATACTAAAATGAAATGGGTGTTTTAATCGGAATGATGACAACTTAAAATGTACTGACCAGTTTACATAGGTCGAAAAAGCATTTTGTACTAATCTATAGAATGTATAATTTGAATGGATTGCTGAATATTGCAATTCACTTAATTTATTTGCTTGTTTTCAACATATGTATAAACAATGAACTAGATGCAGAACTGTAGCTCTCTGGGAAAAAGAAATAATAAATGCAGACACACAACAAAATACCACACTGTAATATCAGGGAAAATCTGTCCTGGAGAGCTACAGTTCTGTGGCTACATTACATACCTATGTTTTCCTCTGAACTGCTTGATGTAACGTTGATGCAACTGGCAACTGGAAGAACTCTAGTAGACCCCGCACCATCATCAATAAATAAAGTGCCATCACACGCACTGGTAGTTACCTCTTCTGAAAGTGTGTCTATAATAAAAAAAAATCATTTTTTAAACTTCAATGGAATATTGGTGATTTTATTCACCCTCTAGATTAGAGACCTGTCATGTAATAGTGATATACTGCTAACTGGTACATGTGTCCATGTATAAGTTCTGCTTTGAAGTTAAAAACAAAAGTATTTATAACATATACAGTCTTCTTGATAAGGTATACAAAATGAAAACATAGTTTGATGCTTTTGTGTTCCTTTGTTCAATTTCTAAATTGTATAATATATATTATGAATCAGTATGTAAAACGTATAATAATAACAAAAATTATGGACTTGCTTTTTAGAAGACTACATATAAAATTCTTAATTACAAACCTTCTACAGGCATGGGTATTTCTGATATCTCCTCATTATGCTCAAAATAGGTGTGGATGACATGGGGTTCACTATCAGGTCAGATTCACGTTTTGTCAATGAAGCTGTACTGCCTTTTGGTGTAAAGACTTTATAATTGTTCCATGGAAATAATTCTGGGACATTGTGGCCGTCAATAAAATGCCTGGAACACACTCGATGGTAAGGTACCGGATCGTAGTCAAGTGGCCGCTAGGACACTTTGTAAAAATGATTAAGATTAGGTTTAAGTCGGCAAATACATTTAAACCCTGAGAATTACCATAAACTTAATTTTATATGAGGCATATTCGAAAGACGGGATGTTGAAAGTCAATCATATAAACAGGACCTAACCAAATAGCCAAAAATAAAGTTATGTATGGAATGAAATCGATCAATACTAACTTTGGTTCAGTGTATTTACATGTACTAGACTTGCAATGTCACGGCGATTTTATTAAGGTTTTCCGTCTCCAATGGAAGACCTTATTATTTTCGTTCGGTTTCTTTTTCCCTATTATTGAGGTCTTCCGTTTCCAACTAAGTCTTTAATATTTAGTATATCATGAGAAGTAGATTTGTGCAATATGTTTAAATCCGTCCTCCGTCACTTCCGGTCGTCACAGGAAGTGATATTAGAAATCGGAAATTTCAACTTTTTCTTTTATGAAACATTTTTGCATCACATTATAGTATCTTATTTGTACTTTCGAAATAAGTCAGTCCCACCGAAAACAAAAACGTCAACTTTCGGTTATAAGAGAAAAACTGCATATTTTCAGTATTTTTCTCTCCCATAAATATTTTTTATAGATAAAGTATTTGTAATGATTTTTGGATATGTTATGCAGATTGCAAACGTCTACAGTAATGTGTAATATTTCAGTAAAATTCACTTCCGGTCACATGATTTCCTGTCATCAAAATCAGAAGTTATCATAGCTAGATCTCGTAAACAGTAAGTGATTAAGACACCAAACTTATATGAGTAATAGATCTTGATTAGTAAGCAAAACCATTTGGGGTAAGGTTGTCCGCCGTCACTTCCAGTCGTCACAGGAAGTGATCAAAGAAATCGAAAAAGTCAACTTTTCTTTTTTGAAACTTTTTTTGCATCACATTATAGCATCTTATTTGTAGTTTTGAAAAGTATCAGTCCCAACGGAAACAAAAATGACAACTTCCGGTTAAAAGAGAAAAACTATACAATTTGAGTATTTTTCTTTCCCATAAAATTTTTTATAGTTCAAGTATTTGTAATGGTTTTTATATATGTTATGCAGACTTCAAACGTCCACATTAATGTTTAAAATCTCATTAAAATTCACTTCTGGTCGCATGATTTCCTGTCCTCAAAATCAGAAATTATCATAGCTAGATCTCGTAAACAGTAAGAGATTAAGACACCAAACTTATATTAGTAATAGATCTTGATAAGTATGCAAAACCATCTGGGGTAAGATCGTCCGCCGTCACTTCCGTTCGTCACAGGAAGTGATCAAATAAATCGAAAACTTCAACTTTTCTTTCTGGAAACTTTTTTGCATCACATTATAGCATCTTATTTGTAGTTTCAAAATGTATCAGTGCCAAGGGAAACAAAAATAACAAGTTCCGGTTAAAAGAGAAAAAAACTATACAATTTGACTATTTTTCTTTCCCATAATTTTTTTTAAAGTTAAAGCATTTGTAATGGTTTTATATATGTTATGCAGACTGCAAATGTCTACAATAACGTCTAATATCTCAGTAAACTTCACTTCCGGTCGCGTGACTTCCTGTCTTCAAAATCAGAAGTTATCATAGCTAGATCTTGTAAACGGTAAGAGATTAAGACACCAAATTAATAGGGATGGTAGACCTTGATGAGTAGACAAATCCTTTGAGTTTAAGATCGTCCGCCGTCACTTCCGGTTGTCACAGGAATTGATCAAATAAATCAAAATTTTAAACTTTTCTTAATGGAATCTTTTTTAGTATTACCTTATAGCATCTTACTGGTAGGTTCGAGATACGTAGTCCCACTGGAAACAAAAACGACGTCTTCCGGTTTATATCCCATAAATATCTTTTATAAAAAAAAGTATTTGAAATGATTTTGGGACATGTTATTCAGACTGCATATGTCTAGAGTAACCTCAAATATATTCTTTTAAAATTTACTTTCTTCAGATCACGTGATTTCTTATCCTCAAAATGAGACCTTTGAACCTGACTCAAAAAGTAAAAAAGAAATATTCATTACCTTTATCTAGATTCAGCTTCAAGTGTTAATCTCAAGTTTACCTCTTCTCTCTCTCTCTCTCTCTCTCTCTCTCTCTCTCTCTCTCTCTCTCTCTTTCTTTTTGATGACCTTGATAAATGACCTTGTCCTTTGGCCCCATTGACCCAAAGGTCACAATCAAGCTTAAGGTCGTGGAGGCCCTAACAAAAAAAATACTATAGTAAACTATAGTTAACTATAGTTTACTATAGTTAACTATAGTACCAAAGTTAAAACTTTGGAACTTTGATTTACTATAGTGAAAACTTTGGAACTTTGATTTACTATGGTGAAAACTTTGGAACTTTGATTTACTATAGTAAAAACTTTGGAACTTTGATTTACTATAGTAAAAACTTTGGAACTTTGATTTACTATAGTAAAAACTTTGGAACTTTGATTTACTATGGTAAATACTTTGGAACTTTGATTTACTATAGTTAAAACTTTGGAACTTTGATTTATTATGGCAATAACTTTGGAACTTTGATTTACTATGGTGAAAAATTTGGAACTTTGATTAAGTACTATAAAACCCGTGGAATCATGGTTTTGATTCTCATTTTGTACATTTTATGAAATGTCAAGAATATAAGATTTATTTTGGCTTTGATGAACGATTTAAAAACCCGAATCGTCCCCTAAAAAAACAAAGTACAAGAAATGAATTTTAATGATAAATTGTCCTTGCACCGATAAATAAGCAATATTTATTATTATTTATGGAGAAAAAAATACTATAAGATAAAAAAAATCCGTCAATTAGAATAAAAATATTTGCTTTTTTAACATCAGTTAACATGTTTTTTCTACCGTTCCATGTAAATAATGCATTTAAATAAATTACTTTGCATATTTAAATTGAGATGTACATCAAAAATCAGCCCAAAGAAACTAAAATCATCACCCTTAAAACAGATTAATAATTAAAAAAAACTTATTAAAACATACAAAAACTTAAATACTTTGATATAAACTAAACTTTAAAACTTTGATTTTTAATGGGGAAAAAACTTTGGAACCTTGAATATCTATGGTATAAACTTTGGAACTTTGATTTACTATGGTCAAAACTTTGGAACTTTGATTTACTATAGTAATAACTTTGGAACTTTGATTTACTATAGTGAAAACTTTGGAACTTTGATTTACTATGGTGAAAACTTTGGAACTATGATTTACTATAGTGAAAACTTTGGAACTTTGATTTACTATAGTAAAAACTTTGGAACTTTGATTTACTTTGGAAAACTTTGGAACTTTGATTTACTATGGTGAAAACTTTGGAACTTTGATTTACTATAGTTAACTATAGTAAACTATAGTTTACTATAGTATTTTTTTTGTTAGGGGGTATTTGCAACTCTTACTGTAACAAATGCTCATAAAATATCCCCTCCCTTCTCTAAAAAAAAAAAAACAGTCAACACCAACTTAGAGAAAATGTCTACAAGTCAAACGAAACGAAATATCGGCATAAGATTCGTAATAAAAGAAAGAAAAGACCTGAAAAGTGAGTTTCTGAAGTATTTTGAAATTCTAGTGAATATCAGCAAAATCTGCATTTTTTCTGTCTGAAATTTAGTTATTGCTGAGCATAAAAATTAATTAAAACTTGTATTGGCTATTTTTGCAATTATTGTTAATATCATTCGATTCTCCTGCTCTATTACGACATTTTAATACCAAGTATTCTTGCTTTCTTTGGTGTATGGAATTTATTCTAATTTTATTTAGATTTAAATATGAATCGGCTTAAACTCGGAAATGACGATTTTTCATATCAATTAAATTTCAACGCAATTTAGATAGGTCAATTGCAGTAACCCCGATTGACACGATATGGTGTTGAAAAAATGCTCCTGACTCACTAACTGTTTTTCCGGGAATTTTAATTTCCTCTGCAACTGACCATGTGTATTACTTTCGCTTTTACAACTCTGTATGTGCTACATGTAAGTGTCATTGCTTCACTGCAAATGTGTCCCATAATTATTCTAATCATTTTCCTACATACAATATCACATCAAACAGCCAATATCTCAGTTTTTTAAGAAATTTGACCGGGACTTTACTACGAAACGATTTTTTTCACTTCGAAACTATTTCCTTCAACCTTAAAATGAGAAGCTTACAAAATACCTTAAATGTTGTGGAATTTGGTGGCTCAGTGGTTAGCGTGTCCGACTTTCATACAAATGGTCTTGGTATCGAGCCCAATTGGAGTTTTTTTTTTTTTTTTTTTTGCATTTTGTCTTTTTTTTATTTGTCTGGTTTTATTTTTCTTAAATAGAAAAATATCATTCTTACAGATAAATAGAGAAAAACGGAAGACCTTACTTGTTGCTGTAGCAACAAAAATATCTAGGTAAGGTCTTATTGTTTTCGTTCGGTTTCTTTTTCCCTACTATTATAATTAAGGTCTTCCGTTTTAACGGAAGACCTTATTATTCTGTTGTTTCTTTTCAACTTTTCTTATTATTATTCTTACCGATTTTGTGCAGGCGATTTCTCGTTAATACGTCGACGGATTTTCATGAAACTATCAGCACTGATGACAAATTATATCAACTTAAGGCGTTTTTTTTAATTTGATGACGTCACTTCCGGTTCGGAGTTTTCTGCGATTTAGTGAGTTTTAGAGGGCCATTTTGTCCGGCAGTTTTCTCAATAATGGCTCAAGATAGAAACATGAAACTTTCAGGTATGATAGATCAAAGTCTATAGATATGCATAAAGTATTTCATTTTTATCAGAAGTGCCGCACATCGGCGCTCGCTATGGCCCGAAAATACTCGTTTTGCGAATTTCACAATTTTTAACACCTTTTGTGCAATATCTTTTTACCTGGAAATATTTTGTTATAACATATAGAACAAAAGAAGTGTAAAATTTCAAGATCTTTCAAATGATATGTCAAAAAAGGGCTGGCCCCTAAAATAAAGGGCCGAAAGGGGTCGAAATTGTTTCCTTTATATCTCAAAACGTATTGAGAATTTGTAAAACGTCAAAGAAGCAAAGTTGTTCAAAATGTCAAGCTTTATTAACTGGAATCGTCAAAATACGTCCGGCGGCGTCACTTCCGGCTAAACCGGAAGTAGTCGGAAAACGCGCATTTTTGCCGTTCTTGACAAGTTTTTGGATTACATATGTCTCTGGGAGCATAAAAATAAATTTTTCGTCCGTCGTCATCACTTCCGGTTAAACCGGAAGTAGCCAAAAATAGCTTATTTTGAAGATTTTGATGTAAAATTGAAATTTGAAAATTGAAATTCTAAAGTCACTGGAGACGACTAAGCTCATTGCTTTCTTTTGTTGATGTCTCTTCCAGCACTTTCGGTCAAAACTGGACGGAAGACCTACTCATTGCTTTGCAACGAGCTTTGCTCTAGTTATTATTATTTTTCTTCCAACCGATTTTGTGCAAGCGATTTCTCAGAGATGACTCGTCCGATTTATACCAAACTTTCAGAACTGAAAGATATTTGATTGATCTTGATAGGTTTTTTTTTTGCTTTTTGATGATCTCACTTCCAGTCGTGAGATATGGTCGATTTTCTGATTTTCAGAGGGTCGGCTTGTCCAGGAAACTCCTCCGAAACGACTTAAGATATAGATTTTTAGTGAAAGTAAAGGAAGGTTTTGTGAGTTGTAATTGGGTCTCCAAATCTTTCTAGGGCAAAAGGCGCCGGAGCTCGGTAGGGCCCGAAAAAAATGTCTCAGAAATATCTCACAAAATTTGACACATTTTGTTTCATATCTTCATACCCGTTCATAATTTGTTAAAGCATATTAAAAAAAACTGTGCAAAATCATAATACCTTTCATTTGATATCAGGAAAAAGGGGCTGACCCCTAAAATTAGGGGCTCAGAGAGGCCAAAAGTCTTTTATCTATAACTCTCTAATGATCAATATTTTGTTATACATTACTGAAGCAAAAGTATTTATCTTAACTATTTGCAACAATATATGATACAATTGTGATCATATGTTACGTAATTAGGGGTCACAAGGGGCCGGAATGTCAAATCTTTGACGCTTCATATCTCGAAAAGGGTGAATATTTTGATAAGCAATATTAAACAAAAGATGGCTAGATTAATGTGCTAAACAATATGCATACTTTGAATTTTTGTAAAACGGCCCCATTAAGGACTTGTAGGAGTGGTCCCTAAATATTTTTATAAAGCATATCTCCTAAACGAAAAGAAATCTCTGAATAGGTGTAGAACAAAAAGTCTTTGAAATCACAAGACCTTTCGTTTGATATCAAGAAAAAGGGGCTGACTCCTCAAATTAGGGGCTCAGAGGGGCCAGAAGTCTTTCATCTATAACTCTTTAATGATCAATATTTTGTGATGCATTACAGAAGCAAAGATGTTCATATTAACGATTTGCAACAATATATTATAAAATTTTGATCATATGTTACCTAATTAGGGGTCACAAGGGGCTAGAATGTCAAATCTTTGACGCTTCATATCTCGAAAAGGGTGAATATTTTGATAAGCAATATTGAGCAAAAGATGGCCAGACTAATATTCTTAGCAATATGCATACTTTGAATTTTTGCAAAGAGACCCTATTAAGGACTTGTAGGAGTGGCCCCTAAATATCTATATAAAGCATATCTCCTAAACGAAAAGAAATCTCTGAATAGGTGTAAAACAAAAAGTTTTTGAAATCACAAGACCTTTCGTTTGATATCAAGAAAAAAGGGCTGACTCCTCAAATTAGGGGCTCAGAGGGGCCAGAAGTCTTTCATCTTTAACTCTTTAATGATCAATATTTTGTAATAAGTATACATTATGAGAAGCAAAGATATTCATTTTAACGATATGCAACAATATGTTATAAAATTTTGATCATATGTTACGTAATAAGGGATCGCCAGGGGTCAAAATGCTATATTTTTTATGCTTTACGTCTCGATAAGGGGGGGGGGGGGTATTTTTATAAACTAAATTTAACAAAAGATGAACAGAATATTGGATAAAAAACAGAAACTTTAAATTTTATGAAGAAAAACTTAATGTCATTTTAACGAATATCTCAGTAAAAATCACATCTCATCTTATCGATAAATTCAACGGAAGACCTACTCGTTGCTCGCAACGAGATCTCATCTACTTATTATTATTTTTCTTACCGATTTTCTGCACGCGATTTCTCAAAAACGGCGCGCCCGATTTTCACCAAACTTTCAGATCTGATAAACATTCATCTGAACCTTGTCGGAAATTTTTGTCGTTGATGACGTCACTTCCGGCCGTGAGATATGGACGATTTTCTTATTTTTAGAGGATCAGCTTGTCCTGAGATCTCCTCCTACACGACTGAAGATTTCGACTTGAGATTTTCCGTGAAGGTAGAAGAAGAGTAGTAGATGTGACATTTTGCATATAGAGCTTTCCAGGTGTAAAGGCATTGACGCTCACCTAGGCTCGAAAAATAGGCTCATACGCATCTCGCAAAAAATTTCTTTTTATATCTTTTTACTGGTTGATACGCAAGGGGAATAAGGAAGCATACAAAATATTCTACCTTGACTAAATCAGTGCTGCATTATGACGTCATAGTAGGCGAGATGACGTCAATTTTAGAACACAAGTTTTCGTATTATTGGTATTCAGAGATGTAATTTAACACGAAAAAATGAATAGAAACGTTTAAAAATTCACAAATATAAAATGTTCTTATTTTGTTATGCTGTATTCTGTCATTTTGATTAAAATCTACGACCGATGACGTCATATGTATGCATCAAGTAACTTGGGAATTCACCATGTCGTGTAATGAGAATATGGCTAAGACGGCATGTACATAGATATGTAAAATGGAGTTTAAAAGCAAATATCGTGAAAATTATGTGAAATTCATATGGAGATCAGCTTATTAAACAGGTATGTTAATCTATTTTCATCGATTATATTTTCTTTCGAAGACAGTCAGCTATATACGTATCTCGGTCTGCCTTTCCTCTGTCATTCGAGACAAAAATAATGCCACAGAACGACAATAAGCTGGATATTTCAAAACATAAGATTTGTACAGATGGAAAGTTTGCCTTCAAAAATATTTGGAAAGTGCTGCTAGATTCCCGGGTTAAGCATGGTTTTACAAAAAATCTCGGTTCATATGTATCAAATTGAAAACATTGGGTGAGGTTTCGTGCGAATGCGTATAATAATTATTTTACTGACAGTACAGCGGGATTCTAGCAGCACATTTAAGGAAGAATAGATGTTTTTCGACTATATTATTTACTCAAAGAAATTATTAATCTCCGGGGTATTGTTGTTCTGTTTGCTTTTTTATTAAGGAACTTTTCGCTGTAAATAGAAGTCACGTGATGACGTTGAGGTGGCGCACGTCTTTGCGTTAGACGCTCTTTTACCTCTATGCAATAGTTAATAAGAGTTTATGTTTATCAGCGGTCTTGATAAATTATCAAATTTAACTTTCTTCAAAAAGTCTCAATTTCCCGAGAAATTATTTATATGCTTCCTTAACATACCCGCGTATTTTGTTAAGACATATATAATAAAAAATGTGCAATATAGTAAGACCTTTCATTTGATATGAAGAAAATTAGGTTAGCCCTTCAAATTAGGGGCATAGAGGGGCCAAAAGTCTCTCGTCTTTAACTCTTTAATGATCAATATTTTGTGATACATTACTGAAGCAAAGATATTCAACTTAACGATTTGCAACAATATATATTAAAAATTTGATCATATGTTACGTAACAAAGGATCAAAGGGGACTAGAATGCAAAATCTTTGACGCTTTATATTTCTAAAAACGTGAATATTTTGATAAGCAATATTGAACAAAAGATGGTCAAAGTAATGTTCCCAACTTTATGCATACTTTTAATTTGTTCATTTTTTCTGTCGACACTTCCGTTGTAAACCGGAAGTACATGTAATTTAAATACATGTACATGTATAGCGATTTTTTTTTATTTTCTAATGAATGTAATTGTTAATTATAGAGATTTAAAGAATGCGTTGCATCTTACTATTTCCACCGGAAGTACGGTTCGTTCAAACCGGAAGTTGTTCAAAAATGAGTATTTTCCATCGACACTTTTAGGGATGATTACTGCATGCTTGATGTAGAGTTGAAAGTAGTTCTGAGCACATACGGTCGCACAGGAAGTGAAGAAGTAGAAGCAGAAGTTGATTGGAATTGATAGGTTCAACATTGTTTTGTGTTTCTAAACATATTTTGAAGAATTTTTCTGCCTTTTTGACATTTTTTATCCTATCAGTGGAATTATCCCAACACAGGTCTTATTCCATCTGTTATCGGACTGAAGACCTACTCGTTGCTTGCAACGAGATCGCATCTAGTTTCTTTTATTATTATTGTAAAATACCGGAAAAAATAATGTGGGCTAATTTTTAGAATGTTAGAATTATTTCACCCTTTTCTACGATCAATGTAATTTTTTCCGAGGATTAATTCTGTCCGTATTACACAGAAAACCAGATGATCTGAAAGTCCATGTAACATAAATGCAGTATTTTTTTTCAAAACGTTTTTTAAAACAATTATTTATACAATCATCATGAAAACATTGTAGAAATGAAATAAATCAGCGGATTGAGTTTAGGAACTTTGGATTGACTCCAAGTGATAGAGCAGTACATGTATGTTAACGGTGAATACACACGGGCCGAGAAGGGGGTGTTGACCGCACAGGAAGCAGTTTGCTGAGTAGAGAAGTAAATATACGTGTCAGTTTTCTGGTAAAGAAAGTTTTTCAATTTGATACTCAGATATTTTCAGTTTTTTTCCACAGCGAAAAGGTAAGCTGTTGACATCATGTTTTGCCTGTATGTATTTTTTTAGATTATGTAATGCCAGATAAAATTAATGAACAACTTTTAACCCTAACCCTATTTTATGGTAAATGTCATGGTGTGATAAATTGGGAAGAGCATTTTCATGCATTATATTTTATAATTTATTTTTTTTTAATTCCAACATATCAAGGAATGTAGCTAATTAAATAAGGATTTAAAAAAAATTAAAAATATAGAGTAAACAGACAAAATCGGTGTTAAAGTCATATGGGTCAATGACTGCTGTTTCTTGATTTTTGTAATATCAAGACTTTGAATAACTGTGCATTCACGCAGATCAGCACAATACTTATATTATCAGACGATAATTCGGGAAAAAATGAATATTGTACATCTATTTCAAAAATAAACATACATAGTAATGCCCTGTTTATATTTTTTTTATGGTACACATACATCTTATCTTACCGGAAATGTTCCTCTTGTAGCTTTTACTAATTGAAGAAAATCATATATCTATATATTTAATGTTTACCGAAAGAAGACATACAATTTGACAAATTAAAAAAGACCAAGGGGTCGATTATTTCATTTCTGGAACATAGAGTTTAGTGTTTGATAATCACTTTCAGCTTGACCGTGATATATGTATATATTTTATTTATTAATAAGAAATTAATTATGTTCCCCAAACGGAGTTTGGGAACATATTGTTTTTACTCGGTTTCTTATTATTATTATTATTATTATTATTCTTTTTTTTCTTCTTTGTTCTCCGGTACTTTTTTGTCCGCGAGTGTTCTCAGAAACTGTTCACCCAACTAAGCTAAAACCTTTTTAGGGTTAATAGGTGTGTAGTGTAGGTGTGCGGAACGAAGGTCATTTTGCGCGCATACGCATGCACGTGCGCGCGCGTGATAAGAGTGAAATGACTGATATACTTAATATAGCTATAACTTTTACATTTTTTAATGAAATGATTTGAAACTCATTATATAAGGATATCTTGATAGTGTAGATAACGTGACACTGTCAAATTAGCATGAACTCACGCGCATGCACGTGCGCTTCGCGCTGATTGGCTGAAACAAAAATCTCAATATCTTTTCTGTTTTTTGACCAAATGCTATGAAATTTTAAACATCGGCATACTTTAGTATGTGCTACAATATGATATATAACAGTTGTCATGAAAACACGCGCATGCACGTGCGCTGCAATCTGATCGGCTAAAACTTTAAATGGCTATTACTACCTTGTTTTTCAACCAAACAGGATGGGATTTAGAATATAGATAGACAAAATGAACTCCTACAAGAAGGTATGGTCATCATGCACATGCTTGCACGTACGTGCACGTGAAATGAGTAAAATTAAAAATACGCTTAAATGAGTGTATTTTTTTAATACTTCTGGATTAAATGCTTTGATATTAAGTATATTAAAATATTTTGATAGTATACACAAGATGAAATGGTCATTACGCACATGCATTCACATGAGCACGCGTGCAATGCTAAGATTTAAATATATTTTGTATTCTTCTTGGAAAACGTTGTTTAAGTCTAAATTGCATAAAGTATGTCTTATTTAATAGAGCTTACAGGGAATATGGCACCAAAAGGGAGTTGGGGAGCGTTTGGGGAACATCTGTAACGGTCCCCGTTACAATTAGCCCTAGTTAATTAATTAGGTTATTTATTTATTCTTTTCCTTCTACGCTTTAATATTTCTTTTAATGATAAAAAACTTTCTTTCTTGGTTAAATTGATCTTATAATTTTTCTATTCCATATTCATCATTCACTATATTGTCTGTATGATAATTCGTTGCACTGCTTCAATCGCCGTGTATGTTTAAATGGAGAAAAATGTGTCCCCGCTCTCCTTACCAAATTTTTTTTCAAACACCTGCTTCCGTGTAGCCAAATCCCTAAATACCGAGTACTTTTCATTTAAGCCTGCTTTCTTGAAAGAATTGCTTCAATGGTCATTATCACCTTTTTCTTTTGTTCTAATTTCGGACTGTCTCAGGTAAATCAAAAGTAATTTTCGAAGTGCGATATATGCCTCATACAATTCTGTATTAAAAATTTCAGACAGTCAAACTATCTGATATTTTTTAATACAGAACTGTATTTGGCATATATCCAATACGTCATGTATTTTCTACTGTCTTCCGTGATGTAACCTCAGCTCCTTCACTTTTGAACACCAACGAATTAAAATGAGATTAAGCTCCGCCCATTCTGTGACGTTAACGGTCCAACATCTCATCGACCGGTCCAACATCTCACTCAGCAGTCCAACATGCCCGCTCAGTAAAACATTTGGAATTTTAAACTTTTTTCTTATAGATTTGTATAGGAACAACATTTTAAAAGTATAACAATATACAATAATTATAAACTCTTTTGGTGTTGAATTAGGTTTGTTATTCACCAGAAAAATATCAAAGTCTGACACGATATAAGGTATATTGCGGATTTCTAGCTGTATCTTAATGTAGTTCATATAGGAGAAGGAAAAGTCGTATAGGAATTCAAAATTTTCTACGGAGTATCTTTCTCCAGTAGGAGCTGGTAAATTATTCAAAAGTGAAAAAAAAATTCCACAGGAATTTTTTACTTAAAAATAAATTCTACAGAAGTTTTTAAAATCCTGGGGGATAATTATGCCACTTTTGATATGTCAGAATTATCCGGAAGAGCGTTATATGAATTCAATATTTAAAAATATATAAAGTACATGAACTACAATGCTTTAACCCTGCATTTTTATCATGAAATGCTGACATGAAATATATATGCAAGTATAAGGCGTCCTCATGAAAAAGAGAGAGAGAGAGAGAGAGAGAGAGAGATAGAGACAGAGAGAGAGAGAGAGAGAGAAAGAGAGAGAGAGAGAGAGAGAGAGACTGCACTACAATAGAAGGGACTATAAGATAAAGCATAACATTATTTTATTATTATAATTATTATTCTTTTTTTTTTTAGAAATTTAGGTCTTATTTTATTTTTTAGGTCCCTAGAATGGTCAATTTGAAAAGTTTCAATACATAATGCCAAATCTATCACCATGGAAGGGACATGGGATAATGCGAAGCGAGGGATAATTATCAAAACGGTCTTATACATAAATTATCCTTTGTTTAAAACAATTGTTGATGTCCTAGGCACACTCTTCTAATTAGACAGATGTTCTTTATATTTCAATTTATGTTGAAATAAAATTGTCAATTTAAATTCCAAAAATGTAAATAAATATTTTTTAAGTACACGAGGCCTCTCACGTCAATTTCAACTGTTCCCTTTCATCGATGTCAAACACGAATGCAACCTCACAAGATTTACATGCATGTTATTCCTCCTTAGCATTAGACAGAAAGACAAATGCACAAGCTTTACATGCACATTAGACGTTCTTAGCTCCTGACGTATAGCTTGCCGGTAGAAAGATCAAGAAACGAAATTAAAAAAAAAAATAAAAAAAATAAACTAGTTTTCAAACAGTTATCACATAGGAATAAAAAAGAAACGGAAATACTTAACTATATTTATCCTATTAAACGTATTAATCTTTATCTATAATATTGATCTTGTGGACTGGTCCTACCTTAGGGGTCGTTATTTGAACAAACATTGACTTATGTATGTACGTTGTTAAACATACATTTCTAGAATATTTTACTCATATAGAGAAGTCACCATATACAGGTGAAGGTCTTCATTTCTTTACTCCATAATGAGAGGCTTCGGTTTTTAAACTCTCATCCAAAAGACCTGAAACATTCACTTTAAAGTGCCAAGCGCTTGGCGAAAGATAATAATTGATACCCATGTTTTATCGACTTGGGTCAATCGCCGCCGAGATTTGAACACACGCTCTTCCTATCACAGAGAGAGAGAGCGCTCTATCGACTGATTCTAAGTTTCATCATCATTATACCCTTAGCTCACCTTAAAATTAATTTCATTTTACTTTTAAATTCTTAGGTTTTTAAGGAATTGTTAGATTCTTTATCCGATTCTTAGTTAAATATTTTAGTTTTTAATCTACTTATTTGGATTTCTCTCTTGCTACTAATCTCTTGTCCATGAGCCTTATGGGTCACCTGATCATCATGCAACAACTTTCAAGTGATTGAATTTGAGCTAGATGTTGTGGCACTCGCAATTTTGAAAGAGGCATGATTGCTTATCATAACTTAACACTGAGTAATTGCTAAGTTTGGTTACTTAATACCCATAGGCAGGGTAGGGGAACAAAAACTGCATTTCAACTAATCAGTTATATTCAGAAATAATCAATAGTGCCCCTACCACACATGAACCCTTAACCCTAGGTCCACACATATTGCACAATTTTTGAAAAGGCACCCTTGCTTATCAAAAATGTTTGATGAATACGAAGGAGCAGATTTCAAACAATCAATTCATTTTCAGTATATAAGTAGACCCCTCCCCCGGTGGTACCCCTGACCCACGGGCCTTGAAATTCACAATTCTAGAAGAAGGGTCTTGCTCATCATAACTATATAGGTAGTTCACTTGTTTATTACCCAGGAGCAGAGAAGAAGATTTTCACTATATAATTAATCAAAAGAGCCCCTCTCTATGGGCCATAAAATTTGCAATTTTGGTAGAAGCACTCTTGCTCATCATAACTATGCACTTAGTTATTTTATTTAATAGCAAGAAGAAGAGAAGATTTTCAAAGAATTAATGCATTTCCACTATATAATCAATAGAGCCCCGCCCTACCACCAGAACCCCTGACTCCGGGGCCATAAAATTCATCTGTTTATTACCCAGGAGCAGAGAAGAAGATTTTCACTATATAATTAATCAAAAGAGCCCCTCTCTAACAGTTGAACTCCTAACCTTGGGGCCACAAAATTCGCAATTATTGTAGAGTCACTCCTGCTCATCATAACTATGTACTTAGATACAAATGTAGTTTATTTAATACCCAGAAGCAGTAAAGAAAATTTTCAAAGAATTAAGGCATTTCCACAATATAATCAATGGAGCCCCGCCCTAACACCAGCACTCCTGACCCTGGGGCCATATAATTCACAATTTTGGTAGACGCACTTTTCATCATAACTATGTACTTGGTTAGTTTATTTAATACCCAGATGCAGAGAAGAAGATTTTCAAGGAATTCATGCATTTTCACTACCGTAAATCTGGAAATTTTTGCTGTATATATTTTTTTGCAAATTTGCGAGTTCATTGGATCCTCAAAAATTATTTTCTTAAAAATTATTCAACAATAAGAAAATATGAACAAAGGAGTGGTCATTCGCAAAATTTTGAAACGTAAAAAGTAATCAACAACATTTTGACCCCGATTCGCAAAATAAAACCGACGTAAAAATTTCCAGATTTACGGTATATATTTTATATATCCCCGCCCTAGCAGTAGAACTCCTGTCCCTGGAGCGATGAGTTTCACAATTTTGTTAGAGGACCCAATTCTTATCACATTCATGCTAACAGATTGACTGCTTGATGTCCAGGAATAAATAAGAAGATTTTTAAAGTTTTCATTAATTTTAGTGGTTTTTGCCCCAGCCCTAAGGCCATAGGGAGACGGGGACCATAAAATTCACATTTTTTCCCCTTCACTCATAGATGCAGTATACCAAATTTGGTTGAAATCAGTTCAGTGGTTTCAGTGAAGAAAATGAAAATGTTCAAATGTTTACACACGCCGAACGACGGACAATGCAAGACGACGGATAAAAACAGATAGAATAGGTCACCTGTTGTAACTCAGATGACCTAAAACGCAAGGGATAGCCTGTATGTATTGATTTTCTACGTGTCTAGAATACTATCATTGAAGAATAGATTTCTGCATTTTAGATTAATTTCAAAATGCACAAACTTAAGTTAAAATTAGTATATAACTAATATATGTAATTCCCTTCCATACTAATAAGCCTCTAGCAATTTTGGAAATGAAATGCGCAGTTAGACAAAATCAGTATCTCCATATTCAAATTTTAAAAACATGATCATTGTGGTTTTCGTGTGCTTTTTTTAACAAAAATCCCAAAACCTCTACAGAATATGAAACTGTTAACACAAATAGATTTTAAGACCGGTTCACAAAAATGTTTGAATTTAAACTGTATATGAAACAAACCCACTTAAATCCATATAAGGATAGATTATTCCTAATTGCATTAAGCGTGTCTTTGAGAGTGGTATAGCCCTTAAAATGCAGTTACTCGGCCTCTATATATTCCAGAACATTTTCACTGCCGTAGAATATTTTCACCATCATTTAAACAGATTTCGTGAAAAATGCACGTCCTAAGGTAAGAATTTGATATAAATTACCATTGAAAATGACATATAAAAACGAAATCGAAAACTTCAGTTAAGGAAATGTAAGGAAAGCACTAAAAATAGTAAAGTGCACTTATTGTTTTTCTTAATATTATCTAATTCGGAATTAATACTTTGTTCCGCCTTCCGAAAACATTCCTGGTATCATCATTATAAAGACTCTCGACTTCTTTTAGAAGACCATTTTTTTAAAATCTTTTTCTTCTTTTTTCTTATGAGTAGTTTTGATGCCCAGGGGAAAAACTAGAGTATACTCTTTTGCAATTTTTTTGTTTATTTGAAGTTTTTCTTAAACGTGATTAAAATTAATTTTTACAAGGAAATAATAGGTTTGACCAATGACATTTTTACATTTCAAAATATTTCCTTTCATATAATGAGTTTGAACTACTACAGACGAGGAGAATAAATATACTAATTTTGGAATGAACATACTTTTTTCCAAAGGTCATGGCGTTACAAAATCAACCCGTGTAATGATACATGTATGAATATTGCAGTAGAACTGGCAAACAGAACATCTCAAATTTTCAAACAAAATGAAAAAATTCATTCTATAACTAAATATTTGATTTCTCATTAAGATATTCTCATTACATATCCCTTTGGTGTTTTGAATGATTTGAAAAAGACTTACAGAAAAATCAAGCTAACAATAATTATATTCGAAATCCTTTCGAAGGGGTTTGATTTAATGTTTTGATATTCCTTGCAAAGTCAAAGTCACGAACGCTAAAGTCCCTTTTGATAGTATTATTGAATCCAATGCTTGATTTCCTACCTATCAAAATTTTGCAGAATAAAACGTCAACTATCCCATTTAAGTAGGTAAAATAAAAATCGGAAATCACAGAAATTACATGGGGTGTCATTTTTTAGCAGAGGTAACATGCCAGGAAAATTGCGAAGGTTCTTTACGACATATAATATATACATAAAGAGCCAAAGAAATTCCGTTTTCCGAAATTTTTTTAACGAATTAGGGTATCCCATGTCAAATATTATTCAAATAAGTCTGTTAAACTTTCCTTGTCACAACAAAAACTTTACAGCAATAATCAAATTAATTATAGGATGGAAATTGCTGGATACCTACTGCCGTTGTTGATTTGTGGAGTCTTGCCAGTTCAGTCATTGAACACTAATGGTAATTAAGCTACTATTACTTTTAAATCTTACATAACATTTATTGAATTTCCTTCCGTTCTTTGGAGTTTTCATTTCTTCAGTGAAAGATCACAATGTTTCCTTTCTTTATCAATAAATTATATGACAAACTTAAACATTGCAAAACAAATAGCAAAAAATAAATATTAAAAAAAAATTAAATAAAAAAAAAGATTCGAATGTCGTTTCAAAGTTCTGCTCAATTTCTTTAGTTACTAAACCCTGCATGAAGCAACAGAGAAATGAAAATCAGTGTGCATTGGCTGGGAAGTGGAAAAATGAGCTTGGTTCTAAGATGGAAATAACTTGCAACGAAGGAACCATCTCTGGTAGATATGAAAGCACCGTTGGACAAGCTGTAAATTGGTATGATCTTTCGGGAAGATATCTCCAGGTAAATGAGAAAGACTTCATGGTCGGATGGTCCGTGGCTTGGAAAAATCAAGATGAAGATGCCAAGTCTCTCACAAGTTGGACTGGGGTATACTATGCCGAGAAAGACGAAATATGGACCCAGTGGATTCTCGGTGCGTTCAAAAATCAAACAGATTACTGGAGAATTTACTACACTAATCAGAATGTATTTACCAGGGATAATGAATGTTAGATGGAGAAGATATTCAATTGATATATCATTATGCCATTTCTTTTCTTTCTTTCATTTTTTTTTGCATTAAAAAATTCTCATGTTTACTTATAAAATAAAAGTAAAGATGCATTAATAAAATTCCTCAACAAATTTACTTTTCATCTGCTTGTTTTATGGCATAATGAAATGAATAATAATAATAAATATACAACTATGAAATGATTCAGAGGTTTTTCTTGCATTCATAATACTTACAAATCAAAAAAAAGTTAACCAATCTACATCAGTTGACAAGCAGTTTCACATATGTACAGAGTATTAAGAAGATTCATAATATGTTTGAACAGTACCAACCAGAACCAAATAAATAACCTTTGATAAGTTATGGAGGTTTAAGGTCAAGGTTTTCCGACAGAAAAATAACCGACAAGGTAATTGTTAAATAATCATATGAAATAGGAAGGTCTTAGCACTCCGTGTTAATAAATCAAGGGTACTAAGAAACAATTCTCTTACAAATAGGTCAATTTCAAAGTTTAGTAAAAAGTATTTGGCACAATCAAATAAAAGTTGGGTTAAAGAAATACAACTGTGAACTATGAAAGTCTTAGCAACAATTTTTCATTAATTATTGCCATTTTTTTTCAAAACAAATTCAAACTGAAATGCAAGGCTAAAAGGTAATAGGAATGCATCTTTAGAAAAGTCTTTTCAAAAGAAATATACCTGCGAAAAATGAAAGTTCAACTGTAAACATGACTTGAACTCAGGACAAATAGTAAACAATTAATTGCATCTAAAGAAAAGTCTTCTTACAAGAAATATACTTGTACAGTATCTATCCTCAAATATTCTTGACGAAGACAAGCACTGATTTGGTGGCATTTGAAAAAGAGGTCAATTTCCAAGATAAAGTGACAGGGCAACATATGTCGGAACTAAAATGAAGGTGTTATTTTTGAAAAAAAACTCAAGCCTTCGAAATTTTATAGTTAAAGCTCTTCATCCAATCAAAAATTTTGGACAAGTTTTTTTTTATTCTGTTTGTTTGTATGTGTGCGTTTGTTTTGCCGAAAACAGAAAACCAGACAACAAAGAGACCAAGGGGCCACATTGCTCACCTGTACAACTGACTACGTTAAAGAAAGTTCAGTTTTGAAAAGTTTAAATATAAAAGTGGGTTCAGGGGAATGGGAGGGTGCTCAAATCTACACCTCCTAAAGATGCTCAAATTTACACTTCCTAAGGATGTTTTTGAATTAATATGACAAATAATGCCTGTTTATAAGATGAAAATCTTTATTGATATCGCCTTTATATTCCATTGCATACATTTATAGTAGAGCCTCATTTATCCAGACGCTTTTTTCCTTGTCAATTTGTCCAGATATGTGAAGCGTCCGGATATTTGAATTACCAGTAAAACCAGACAAATTAACAATACAAATTCTGTTCCCATGAAAAGTCCTCCGGATCCTGAAACATCTGGATATCTGGCGTCCTGATATCTGAAGGTCCATTGTAATTATGATCCAATTTCATGGCTCCTCTTTTTTCCTGGTTGGTCATGATTTGAACAAATTAAAATCTACATTACCTTTTTAGTTGCTTCTATGTTGATGATCAACCATGGCTTTGTTGTTCTTGTGGAAAATTTCAACGACTTTTCCTATGTATTCCAACGTAAAACCGTGATCACCAGTTGTGTCTCCACTCTAACCCCAGTGGTCATGATTTGAAAAAAAAATCGTAGATAAAACTATCTGAGGATGCCTATATATAAATTTAAGCAACCACAGCTTTGCTGTTCTCGAGAATATTTTTTATGCCTCCTATGAGAAATAGCAGCCTGGTATAGCAGTGAAAAACAACCAAACACAGATATGCAGTTTTGTCGAATATGTCATTTAATTAAATGACATAAAGTTACATGTATAACAATTCATTAAGGGGGATCACCTAATATTAAACAATACAGGTTACATGTACATAGGTGAAAGGTACAAATGTGATCCCGCTGAGATTGACTAGAAATTTACATGCAGTGAACAAATCAGAGTACATGTAAATGTGCATAAAATAAAACATAAATGAGTAAATCCTTGGAGGTGTCCAAACAATTGCGCCACAGGCCCTAACGCAGTGTCACGCAGTGAGAGGTTGACGCCAAACAAGGAGAAAAATCAAAAGAAAACATTTTTATAAAAAAAGTAAAATACAGAAATAAACAGGATTTTTTTCAATATATATAACAACATTGAACTTGAAGTTCATATGATATCACATACTTTTAAGACAAGGCGTTCTTGACAAATAACAAATACTGATGCAACAAAGACATTAACATTCACCTGTTACATGTAGCTGTTCAATTGTGGATCAAAAGAAACCAAAATCGCTGCAAGGAATTTTTAGTATATGTGTAAAATTATGAAGGTCTTAAACTAACCTCCAGAAAATGCAGGCAGAATTTTTAACATACAATTTACATAAGCATCTATCCTCTGAACTCATGTAGCTCAACTCAAGACTATGCCAGCAGATTTTTACAAACAATTTACATGAGCAGTTATCCACTGAACTCAAATATCTTAACCTACGACTATGCAAGCAGATTTCAACACATAATTTACATGAGCAGCTATCCACTGAACTCATGTATCTTAAATCAAGTCTATGCAAGCCAGATTTAATCATACAATTTACATGAGTAGCTATCCACTGAACTTTTGTATCTGAACTCAAGACTATGCAAACAGATTTTTATACATACAATTTACATGAATAGCTATCCTCTGAACTCATGTATCTCTACTCAAGACTATGCAAACAGATTTTACAAACAATTTATATATTTTTATTTGGTATACAATTTACATGAGCAGCTATCCGCTGAACTATGTATCTTAACTCAAGTCTATGCTGGCAGATTTAAACATACAATTTAAATGAGTAGCCATCATCTTACATGTAGATCAAAGACTATGCAGGCCTGTTTTAATGCTGAACCGATGACATTAGTGAGCAGATTATGGAGACATTAAAAGTACACCAATACTGGGCTAATTAACTAAAATACATTATACAAAAGCACCTTAGTGCTGACCTCATAAAAAATTGAGCTGAATTATACAGAGTCTAAGACTATAGGGAATGTTCAATGTGCAAAAATTGATAAACCATTTGCTGGTCTCATGACCAGATTTACAAAATTAATGATTGAACAATTAATGCTACATAAGAAGCTAATAGATTGCCTTATCCTACTTTACACAGTAGATAAATGACAGGTACTGACTACTCAATATATGATGTTCCTTGGCAGTACATATTGGAGAAAATGATATTTGCCATTCAACACAGATATCTACATAGAATCCATAAGAGGGGCCTGAGCATATTGAGGTGTAGCTTGTCCTTCCTGGTGGTGTGGATTTCAAACTTTGGTGCATCAGTTTCCAGCAGCTTACTATGAAGACAGCTGGCATCGTGTTCAGAGCACCTTAATTTCTTGAATGACCTTGTTGATCGCTCGATCATATATCTGTTTTTGAGGTTCCATTTGAGAGCACTGTTTCAGCATTTTTATTTTTGGGACCAAGATTTTTCATGACACTGTGATTAGCTCATTTGGGGCATCTTTTCATTTAAGATTTTTGTTGAACAATTTTGCAGCTGGGATGACGTTCCAATAATGCACAATTTCCGCCATCTGAAATTTTTAAGCTACATTGCCACTCCATTTTGTGCATTGGTTGGTACTGAAGTTAGATGTTGATCACTTTCTAGTTCAGGTTGGCCCATGGCATCGATGTACTGCTACAAGTAACAGGAAACCATGATCAATAGTGCATGAATGTAATGCACTACTAAAGCCTACAACTATGTAGCTACTGGAACCCAACAAAATGAGAAACATTTTTACATTGAGATTCTCAGAACAGTCTTGATGACATGCTACATGTACAGTATGAGAAGAATTATTTAAATATCAATTTTAAGTTTCCCATAATACTGAAAGTTCTTTCCTCTTCAGATTGAAATATGAAACAGAATGTTTCAACTGATGATTTTCAATTTTTTTAAACAATTAAACCTTTGTTCAGAATGTTTCCACAAAGGTATAAAATGGTATGTACACTGTACATTAGTTTGTTCAAAAACTTTGAAACATTATACTGATTGCTTCCACAAAACAATGAAACATTATAATATAATGAACTGTTTCCACAAAGAACTAAAAACATTCTACTGAATATTTCCAAAAAACTTTTGAAACATAATACCGAATGTTTCCACAAATCCTTTGAAAAATTATACTGAATGTTTCCATAAAAATTTTAACCATTAAACTGAACGTTTCCGAAAAAAAACTTTAAACTTTATACCTTATGTTTCGACATACAATTTGAAACATTATACTGAATGTTTCCACAAAACCTTTAAAACATCATACTGCATGTCCCCATCAAAACTTGAAACATTATTCTGAATGTTTCCATACAAAATTTAAACATTATACTGACTTTTTCAACATAAACTTTGAAACATTACACTGAATGTTTCCACAAAACACTAACACATGGCTATGAAACATAATACTGAATATTTACACAAGAACTTTGAAACATTATATTGAATATTTCCAAAACAAACTTGAAACTTTATACTGAATGCTTAGACATACACTTCCAAACAATATACTGAAAGTTTCTACAAAAACTTTAAAACATTAATACTGAATGTTTCAACAAAAATTAGAAACATTATACCTAATGTTTCCAAAAAACTTGACACATGAAACTTTATGTTTCGACAAAAGCTTTGAAACGTTAATTTGATTGCTTCCACGAAAAAATTGAAACATTATACTGAATGTTTCAATATAATCTTTGAAACATTATACATGTAATACTAAATGTTTCCACAAAAAATGAAACATTATACTGAATGTGACCACAAAAATTTGAAATATTATAATGAATGTTTCGACACAAACTTTGGAACATTATACTGAATGTTGAAGACAAAAGCTTTGAAATATAAATTATAATGAATGTTTTCACAAAGACAATAAAGCATACTGAATGTTTGCACAAAAACAATGAAACATTGAACTGAATGTTTTCCCAAAATTTTGAAATAACATATTTAATTTCCAGGAAAACTTTTGATCATTATACTGAACGTTTTCATCAAAACTTGTCTTCAGATATATGGCATTAAATTACCAAATGTTCCCTTTTTCTGATGCTGCAAAAAAAAAATTATCAACTTCATTGATATCTTCGCATCATTAGTAAATTGTGTTAAACATTCTGTTAATTGTTAACTGGAAATGCAAGGAATTGTAAGGAACAGTACAAAACTCTTTATATACGTGTAGCCCTGAACTGAGCATAATTTGATTAAGTTATATAATAATAATATAGAACATAAACTGGCGTACTGGTCGTATTTCTTTGAAAAGATGATATAATGCACAAGCATGGATGGACAGTGAATGGAGTTTACTGAAGGTGGACTCCATCCGGAGCCAGGATCAGAGAGGATAGGAGAGACTCCCCGAGAACCCCCGGTAAGGCCAGAGTACAATCCACAATACTGCAGCTGACATCCCGTGGTGACTGATTGACCACGATCACAGATTCATAAAAAAAAACATGTGTAGATCAGCCGACAGGTTAATTGACCGATAACGCCCTTGAAACATTTTGTGCAAAAAATCAGTTGCTCTCTGTATATTTTATTTTCTCAGATTTGCATACTGCATAATGCAGAAGATTAAAAATGCACTCAAATCGCAATGACACAATATATATATATATATTGCATGAGTAAAAAAATGTTCTAATGACGGAACTACTATAAATGGCGCACATAGAAATGCTTAATGTAGTAATTATCATAAATAGACTATAAAAGAAAGTTTGATCCGCTGAATGATTTAACACGTGCATGGACAATGAAGAAAGTTTAATTCTTGAGTTAACACGTGCATGTGTTTGTAAACAAGCCAATATTTCCATTTGAAAAAAATGATTTGATCAACCACCAAGATAGCATGACTATGTTGGGCCAACATTGGCAAAAGGTTGTATGGTTGGCGTTGGGGGAACAACGTTGGGCCAACTTTGGATCAATGTTACCATGCCAACCTTCTCGAGCATGACATAATTACTCTTTTGGCCCAACGTTGGTCCTACGTTATCAACTTAAGTTCACTTTACTTTCCAAGGAAGGTAGGATATTGAAGAAAAAATAAATTACTATCTGCACCTTGAGAAGAATTATTTTGATATATCTATAGTGATGTTTATTATTTAGATTCCTGGACTAGGATACATGTTACGCATGGCCAGTGGCGGGGGATAATTTGCCGATGTATAGTTCGTATAGTTGGCCCAACGTTGGCCCAATATTTGTAATATACCCTTAAAAAGTGTATTTTAAAGTTGGTAGTAGTATGTTGGCCCAACGTTGGCCCGATGTTTGTAATACACCCATAAAGAATGAGTCTTATCAAGTTTGTAGTGGAATGTTAGCCCAACGTTGGCCTAATGTTTGTAATACACCCTCAAAGAAAATGTCTTATGGAGTTGGTAGTAGTATGTTGGTAGTAGTATGTTTGCCCTACATTGGCCCATTGCTTGTAATACATCCTTAAACAAAGTGTCTTATAAAGTAAGTAGTGGTATGTTGGTCCAACGTTGACCCAATGTTTGTAATACGAGGGGTGATCAAAAAGTTCGCAAAATAATTGATTAACTTCCACAAAAGAAACAATATTTGGTTTTAGCGTTTATTATATTTTAAATTAGTCCTCTCCTATTTTAATGTACATCTCCCACCGTTCTGCTCATGCGCAAAACACGTGATATAGGCGGACAAATGACCTCCTCCGTAGCGTTCTGTCACAAAAACTGAAAGATTTTTCTAAGTTTTATATTTCTTTCCATGTAAGTTAATGGTCAATTCTCTGCAACAGAATGGGTGGATGAGAATATCCTTTCTAAATATAAGCATGGCGATCATAAAAACCCAAATCCTCTGTCTTGGGAAAGACGTTTATTCAAGGTGGATAGAGCCTCCTTTTTATCATATCTAATATACTTAAAATCTAAAGTAAAGGATATGTTACGTATTTAATAATTATATTAATGTTAAGATATTCAACTATTTTTTAAATGTGTAAATTGGAGGTCTTGGATAGCAAATTGCCTAATTAAAAACACATCTCTTTTCAAACTTGCTTTCACTGGGCAAAATAACAAGTGTCATTTTTAACCATCTGCCTTCCTTCACTAAAACGACAAATCCAATCATTGATTGAATTTATAGGAAGTCATTTGTCTTGATAAACTATGTGCAAATTATTATACGCAATTTCAAAGGTATTTCTAAGATATGCCATAGATTATGCAGTCGTTTGTTGAACGAGTAGAACAGAGAAAAAAAAAACAATTTTCGCCACAAGTGACCTACCACATTGTGACGTCATTTTCACATTGTGACGTCACAAACAAGGAGCAAAACTGTATTCAGCAAATGGTATTTATAGAATTTGTGTATGGCTGTGTGTGTACCAAGTTTTATTTAATCTGAATTGTGGTTGTGTAGATATAGAGATAGTTCGCGAACTTTTTGATCATCCCTCGTACACCCTTAAAGAAAGTGTCTAATCAAGTTGGTAGTAGTATGTTGGCCCAGCGTTGGCCCGATGTCAGCACGATTGTTTTTTTTTTTTTTTGTTTAGGTGTTTCAAAGATGGGATACTTATATTGGGCCAACGCTAATACTGCCAACTAAATGATGGTGTCAATTTTAGCTGCTGAGCTTTACGTTGGGACAACGTTGGTTCTTATATAAGTATTAATGTAGATGTACATTCTGAAATAATTAAGAGGATATTTTGTGTCCATACTTTTAACTGGATGACTGTTTTTGTTCAGATAAAATATTTTCAACATTCTAACTTTGAACAAAAGTGATCACAGCACCAAAGACTGTTTTAATATATTTTTTGAATCTCATGCATGTTTATTTATTTGAAATAAAACCCTTTGAATTATGAATTTTTACATGAGCGTTATATTCATGAGAATTTTGAGAACACTGAATAAGTTCTCAAGAACAGGATGTGAATGAAGCCCACATATACATAAATCCAAATGACACAGCTCTATCATTAAATTGAAACAAAAATTAGGCGTTCGCTAAAGAATGAGAGTCACGCGGCGATTTAAACACCAAACCGTGGAGTGAGCTCTCAGATTCAATTGATCACAGGTGGTGATAGACTGAAAATGCGGAGCAAGTTAGAAGAAATTGAATTCAAATTTGTGAATTATACACTTGCTAAAGCTGCATTTAGAAGCGATGTAAGTATATTTATTCTTATTTATTCAGGTTTACTGTTGAAATTGATTCGGAATTCATTCTTTTCATGTTAATTTTTACACACAAGCACTGTAAGTTAATGTAAATACAAATATATTTATAATTCATGTGTATACAGATTGCGCCCATGACAAAAGGGTCCTTATGGCATTTTTGCTAAAACAGAGAAATAACGTCATAAAGATGTGACGTCGCAGGGTGACGGCGAACTTCGACGCAGATTTTTTTTTTAACCACGTGTTTTGACGTTTGACGCATCCCGAGTTTTTATTGCTGTTTCCAACATGTGGAATTTATATTCATTTATAAATTAATTTAATCAATATCTGAATCTCCTAATCCGCTGATTTTAATAGATATAAATAAAAACATTTAGAACTGGTTTCTTAACAAACATTATTAAATTATACGTCTCTATAATACCAAAAGTTTTCCTACAGGCGTAATTAAATGTATAGAAGCTGTAGACAAGGTGTTTTCTGATAGCATATTGAACCTTTATACTTTAGATAAATTTTATTTACATATTTATACCATTTTTAGAATACATCTTAGACAGGGTATATCGTAAAAAAATATTGCAAAGGAAAATTGTCTTCCTACTTCTTTGAGATCCGCTCCACCACTCTCAAATATACACCGCGATCGTGTCGATCACATGTAAACATTGATTCATCGGTGCATACTGCTTAAACTGTTATTAAATTGTTTGTACAATTAATATTGTTGAAACTAAACATACATCTTCCACGATTTTTACAAATCTAGCAAGAATGTGTAAGAACGATAGTCAAATTAATTGTATTTTCTATAAATAAAAATAGGAAAGATAACTCTGATGCCAACAATCGATGTAACAGGGGTACCAGACAGGGACATTCATTATTTTAATTGCGTACTTTTTCACGTTCGCATGAATTTTCTCCCGGATTATAAAAGAGATATTTTATGACCAAATAAAAAAGAAAAAACTTTTAATCGTCATCATAAAATATTTTTTCATTTTTAAATAAAAAAATATTGTTGTACTTTGGGAATAAGGTTTATGGAAAGCTATGGAAAGCCGTAGGGTACCCCCACATTATTATTATTTTTTCCTATATAATCATACCAAAAATAATTATGTCCTCCAAACCTGCTTTTTACAACATTATTATTATTTTCCTGCAACAATTATAATCTTGTCTGTTAAATGTGTACACATTATTTTTATTGTGTCCTACAATTATAATTATTCACTTTACAACAATAATCTTGCCAGTCAATATGTAGACACATTATTATAATTTTTCGCCTCATGATTATAATCTTGTCAGTCGATGTTTTAAAACATTATTTTTATTTCACCTCAAAATTATAATATTTATTCTTACTTTTAACAATTATAATCTTCTTTGCCCGAACGAACACATTATTTTTATTTCGCTTCAAATTTATAATAATTATATATTCCACATCGATCATACAATTATAATCTGTCTTACTCCAACAATAATAATCGCGACCAAAAAAGTTGCAACATTATTATTATTTAGACGCCTGAAATCAAACATTTGTGTGATTTTGATGTACTGAACAATTATAATCTTGTCGATTTTCTTTTGGGAAAGATTATTATTTGGACGCTTGAAAAAGTAAACGTTTGTCTGTCGAAGACAATCACGTGGTTTAAGGTTATGTGCTTTCCCTATCAACAGTGCCGAGTACGGCGCCAGTGAAAGGCAGGCGGTTTACCGGTAAGTAAAGATGATTTTGTTATATTAATGTACAAGTAAGTAAATTACATTCATTCGATAAAGGAAATGTCTCAGAAATCAGCTGTCAGTATGTTGTTATTAAACGACAGCTTCGGAAGAACTAGTTCGAATTATCTCTGTACTTTTGTATAGGAGAGTGAGATTGCATAAATGCATGCCATTGCATTGTGAATTTATGTTCCAAATCTAGATAAAGTGGCGTTAAATTGAATGATATAGTGCATATATTTACTAACAGATATTTTTTACTTTTAGTTGATTAATAGCTTGTTCTTTACAGTTTTAACTTGAATTTTCTCTGAAGTAAGTTATTTACATTGAGATTTCCCAAATGAAAAAGAAATGTATCAAAATACTTTCAAAATATCTTCAAAACACTAACAAATCATAGTTTTATATTTTGTTTCCATGTTTTGAAAGTGTTGCATTTAACAAAACATCAATGCAACACTTTAGAGGATAGGGATGGCATGGTATTTTGTTAATATTTCATTACAATGTTGGTGTTTTATTAATGTTTCATTACACTCTGCAAAATCAAATTGCATTCTGAAAGTATTTCGTTACACTTGTCTTCACCAAAGTAATATTTTGTTAGCATTTCATTTGACTTTAGTAAAAGTAAAAGCATTTTGAATGTATAGGATTAAACTTAAAACATAAAATATAAATTCCAAAATTAAAGCAATTCTCAGTCAAAAAAAAAAAAATTCAAAATAAGTCAGAAGTTATTTTATTCCCTTTAAATATGTAACTTTTACAGACGGGGTAATATATACACTGGCTGAAAGCTCTCTTAACAATTATACTGTGTATACAAAGAAAAAAGCATGCATATATTTCATCTCCTTTGTAAACCCGGTAAATAGACTAGCTACCAGGTAAATCTATACTAGCTCTTATTCATATGACAATACATGTACAATGTTCAAAAGTTACTGCACTGTTGTGTTTTAATCAGAATTAAAGACAAAGAATCTTAAAGCCTACAAATTTCTCTCATGATGATTAGGCTCGTCACAAACAACGATGACATCCCCCATTTCTACACAAATACAGAGTTCTAAGATGTTTCTCAGAGGTAAAATGGTTTCATTTTCAGATTTTTGAAAAAAATGAACATGGGGGATTTCAACACCAAGAAAATTTTTCAATACAAATTCATCAGGAGTAATGTTTTCATGATGCATATTAAATAAAGTAATACTCTTTGGCAAAAGTTCATTGACACAGAATATTTGCCTGGAATCAACTTCCCCAAACCATTTTACAAAACCATAACATGGTTTTTTCTCATGAAAATATCGAACAGTATAAGAATTACGCTTAGAAACTCTTTTATAGTCTAAACTGTGATAGATAACTCCCCTGACCACTGCCCTACTATGGAAATTAATATGAAACTCTACGTTGTTTGCTAACTTGATAATGCACAATCTTAGCTCTTCTGAAAGTTCCTTCTGAAATGATCTCCCAAGTAAACGAAATTGTGACACATCAGCACTCTCTTGAATTTTCGAAAGTTTTTTGACAAAGTCAGAAGCAATTGATGTATTTGAAATCGACTGCGACATCAGTGGAAGCATCTGAAACACGTGTACTGCATTCACAATTTGTAAATCAATATTCTGAGTTCCGTGAAATAATTGCAATAATTCTCCATTAGCATCTTCAAAAGAAAAGCAAGAGAATGCCCACAAGGGCCCAAGTTCACGCACTGTTTGGGGTAGGTGGAGCAATGAATGTATGTTAATGGTCAAGTATTTCTCTGCATATAGAGAAGAAAACATAAATACAAAATATCTTAGGAGTTCTTCACTTTTCTCTAAATCAGAGGCACTTATGCTTGATCTGCAAAGTAAAGAAATACCCTCAACAAATGTGCAATAGTGGTATAGAAACACTGGTGGTAGAAGATCTGCTATACATGGTATTGAGTAATAGAAAAGCCAAGTGCGGAGTTCAGAAGCTTTCCAAAATTTTAAGTGCTCACTAATTGATCGTGGTTTCCGTGATATTATGTGTGGTGGTTTGATGTCCTCTAATCTCATATCAACAATTTCTGTATAGCGGTAGAGAGAAAAATTGTTCAAACTATGGGCCAAGTTGAACCATAATTTCAATAAAAGTCTAACTGTACCGAGACACACAAGGTGCATGTAATCAATAGCAACACTTTTTACTCCATCAACAAATGGACAAAACAGAATAATTGATGGTCCCTTGATTCCATTGATGTGTGAAGTAGATTTCAGATTTGTAACTTTCTCAGCATCCTTTATGATGGATTCATGGGTTCGAAGAGGTCCTTTAGGATCATCTTTTTTATAATCAAATACTCTTATGTTCCCGCCGGTCTCTGTACGGTGATTTTTTCCCATTTGTAAGCATTTTATACAACATCCCTCTCCATTGTGTTGGTTGATGTTCAAAACAGTGCTTCTTGCAGGTAAATCACAAGAAATGGCAAGCAGAAATCCTTGAACAAGTACAGTTGCTTTACTAAATGTTGTTACTTCAACACCCTTTTCTAAATCATTGAAAGTTTTACACATTGGATCAAGGAATATGTTCATTGATGGCTTAGCAGAGCCACACCACAATCCTGCTAATATCATGTACTTTCTGCTTTTTCGCATTTTGTATGGCAATTCATTAATTAGCAAGAAGATTGGCCATAATGAAGTTTTCGAACTTTTAAAAATCGGCACACCGTCAGTGTTGAAAACAAAACTTAAGTTATATGGTTTACTTAGCGGGCCATCATTTTTAGACAAATCTTTGTACTGCTGACTATCATATATATCTTCAATGTTTTCTTTCTTCTCTTTGTTCCTGGAAAATCTATGTTTCAAACCCTCTTCAAATTCTTGTCTTGAATAGAAATTTTTGAGTTGAGAAATTATATCCAGTTCTAAAAAGTACTCTTTACCACTTGAAATCCTTAGATCTCTGTTGCATACAGGATTTGGACAAAAATGTTGTACCTTATCAACTGCTGTGTAGCAATTTGCACAATAAAAATGCTTTTTGGCCGGCATTTCCAAATTTGAAAAAAATGTTTTGAATCTATATAAACTTTCAAAAGCAGGGTTTGATGGTAGAAGATGTAAATTTATCAGAGTCAGAAGATCACATAATTGAGAAGAGGTCAAGGAATGAGTCATTGCAAATATCCAAATAAGGAGTACACTTGTTCTTAATGTAAGCCAATGACCAGGTTGAACTGGAGTATCGTATGCGTCTTCTCTTTTTTCTGTGTCCGATGTAACTTCTTCTTCTTCTTCAATATCGTCTTCTTTCCTAAGATCATTGTACTGATTGAAGTCTAATTCTCCCAACAAAGTGTCAAGGAGTGTGCTTTCCTGATGCTTAATGAAATGTATCAAATCATTTTCCTGACTGCATTCTAAAGAAGATTCTCTGAGTCCATCTGTTTGATATTCTGCACAATTTCCTTCATCATTTTCTTTAAGTGCCCCATTTCTTTCTTCATTTTCTCTAAGTGTTCCATTTGTCTTTTCATCTTCAAAGATGTTGACAGGATCCATATGATCAAATCTTTCTTCTTGATGTACATCATCCATATAGACATCCGAAGTATCAACATGATGTGTCACCTGATCTTCCTGTACAGAAAAAACCTCCTTTGATGAGCTTTCTTTTGAACCCAAGTCACTTGGTTGGTCATCTCCTTGGGCTAATCGAGCCTTTTTGAATCGCCGCTGATATCTTCTGGGTCTCACATGTTGTCTTGCATTCACGTAAAAACCTGTTAATTCACAGAAAACAAATTATTAAAAAAAGATTTAATTATAATCATAAATGATAGTAATTATATTGAGAAAACTTTTTTTATGTACATCAAATTTGCTAATTTAAATTGCAATTATTTTAGCTTCCAGCACCCCCCCCCCCCAAAGTTCCTGCATTCTAGAGATTTTATAGGGTAAAAATGAGGTCAACCTAGTAGACATATATATATTTTCTAGATGAAACTGTGATTTACATTAGCTTTGACAATATAAAGGGGGGGGGGCATGTGCAAAGTGCCCCCCCCCTTAAATCTGCCACTGGGTTCAAACAGAATTAATTTAATTAAATATATCACATAGATTTCATAAAAACTTATTACAGCTGATACAATACATGAATTAATCGTTTTCTCGGGAAGAAATAGATCCTCACAGAAAAAATATATATAATAATTCCTTATTTATACCATTGGCGTCAGAAGCAAATTGAAAGAGGGGGGGGGGGGCTAAGAGTAATGAAAAAAATTTCTTACCTTAAAAAAAAAACCTAACAAGCAAAAAAAAAGAGGAAATGTCCATTTCCCAAAGGAAGGGGGTGGGGGTTAGGTTCGAATTTCATTAGCAAATTTTTTTTCTAAACACCAAGACTTTACCCATTTTTCACCTATACTTCGAGGTGTCTGTGGAAAGTGGAGGGAGGGGGTTAAACCTACGAAACAAAGTTAAATGTCTATACTTAGTATATATTTGGAAAAAAAATAAGCTCCCCCCCCCGTTCCGAAACAAGAAACAAATATATAAATCAAATTATCATTGCATATATATACTTTTTTCTATATGTACCACTTTGACCAAGTGCCATTTAAACTAAGTGTCGTTTTCACTAAGTGCCATTTTGAACAGTGCCGTTTTGCATAATCCAGGTACTGTTTTCACATGTGACTTGTTAAAAAAAACATCTTGTATACATCGCTTTCTGTAGGAAAGACGCATAATTTCAACATATTCCATCTATCACTTAATTAAGCGCCATCTTAAAATATCTTACCTTCTAATTCCTCCTCCATCAGAAATATTAAACCACTAAACAACTTCGTTAGTTGGTAATGCTCAACAGGACGTCACATTTTTTGTACAACACGGATCAGTAAAACGTTTGCGATTGCTCAAAATTAAAAGCGTTTGCTTCACATAGATGTCAGTTAGATTCGTGATCTTAATAACGCTTCAAATAAAATGATTATTTGACGGTGTTTCAAGCTTACTTGTGACACCGATCCCCCTTATAATTTTGGCGCACAATTTTTGGCGGAATATCATTGAAACACAGGCCCTATAAAATGACCGATTCGAAGAGGAGGGTTAAAGCGACGAATAAAGGCGATCATGGTAAGTTTTTTCATATTCATTTTTACCAGTTGTTAAACAAGAAAATGTGCTATAAACTGCTTCTTTGTAAATTGCCGAAAGATGAAGTCTTAGAGCTGTGACCGTGCATGTGTAAGAGCAAAACGTTTACTATAAATATAAGATAAAAGGGGCAGATAATTTCAGTTTTTTTCGAGCAAACCACAGCACAACATCGAAAATCCCTTGATTGGAAGGTAACAGGTATATTTATTTATTGATTAAAATCACTTTGTTGCTCATTACAATGCAAAATTATACATTAATTATTAATTATTATATTTATTGGCCATCTTTAAAAATGGTTTGTTGCCCTCTCTCGACTGACTGACTAAAATGGTCCACTGCAGTGCATTGTATATTGAATTTACGTATAATTATTAGTAAACCAATTGGTCTACACAGAAGTTTATTAAATCGGACTGTATCATTATTGAAATGCATATTTTATAATTTTATAGTATGGGTACTGGTTCATTTCGATGACGACATATATTCAATTTGTAAACTCCAAGACCTCGAAAATGAAGAGGGAGAGAGTGGGGATAATTTGAATCTAAAAGAAGGATCAAGATGCATGGCTTTATTTGAAAAGGAATTCTATCCAGCTACAGTTATTTACCAGGATGGTTTGTATCTATACATATCTAAATCTGTTATTAATGTTTTTAATTCCTCCCTTGAATGGTTTCAAAAAGATCGTAACAGTTTTAAAAAAATATTTTTAGAAGGATATCTGAATATTCCATGTTAATGTTTTATCTATTGATTTAATTTGATAATCAATATTATATTAGGTCCATTTCGCAACAAAGAATATTTTGCATATTCTTGGAAAAAAAATCTGCAAAGTCGATCTGTATTATATATAGGCCCCATTTTACACATCATATAGAGTAAAAAAATTTTTTTCAAAACCATCCAATTTAATGCTGATTTCATTTAAGCTTTGTTTCTATACTGACAGACAACAAAGAAGATGTCATGAGAAAGAAAAAAGATAGGGAGGCCAAAAAAAAGAACAGCAAGAAAAGAGGTAATATTTAACACCAAAAATTTCAAAATATCATTTAATAAGTTGACGATACGACCGTTAGAGCGAGCGCAAACTATTCTGTTGTTTTGATTTAGATCAGGCTCGTCAAACCGCACGTGGCGTTTGTTGCTTCTAGACTGACGTCACATGACATCATATGTAAGTTACAATATACCAAGAAAAAGCCTAAACAGTGCTGAAAGTTAATGAAAAATGTTTCGTTTTCTATTTATATTAAATAGATTTCCATTAAGTAAAGGCGAGTAAACTTTTTGTTGAATAATTTCTATAATTCTCACGAGAACGTAGCTAAAACAAGTGAAACATTGTGGGTCTAAATTACGGCATCAAAAAATTCATCGAATGAAGTGCAGTAGTCCAAATTTTCTCTTCGCACAGGCGTTGCTTTAAGAGCTCGCAGTGACGACCGTCCCTTTGCTACGCTTGCTATCAAAAACGTTTTGTAAGGGAATTGGTCAATCCTTGACAGCCTTAGACCCAAAATATTTCTGATGTACAAAATTATGCTTTGCATCATTATTGCCATTGTGACAATAACTTTCTAGAAATTATTCCTATGTAAACTTTCCTAATATAATTTCTTTACATTTTCAGGAGATCAAGACTCAACTTGCTCAATGCAACAGGCAGACAATGCAGAAAAAGTAAATGGTAAGTACATGTATAAACATTTGCATGTTAAATTTTTACACATTCATGAATAACCATTTTGAAGAAATAGCTGAAATAAATGCTTACATATTTACCATAACAGGGATTAATCTAGGTTTTGGGGGAAACTGTCCTTTCTCGAGAAATTGGGAAATTCAGCCAGGGTCTGGGAACCACTTGAGCCAATCATGCAGGGCAAGCCCTGCTTGGGGCCAATTGAATTTCAGTATTTTTATGATCATTTAACATGTTTAAAGTGCATAAAGTAGCAAAGTAAAACCATATTTCTCATATACTGAAACATTTTATTTACACTGAAAGATTTTACTTTGAATTTTCAATTTTTATGAAGGGGAAAAATATTTAAAGTCTTTATTATTGTAAGGGAAATATTTTACTCATCAAAAGGGGGAAATTAGACCTTTTGGGGAAAATTTCTCTAGAGGAAAAATACCTTATATCTTATATCGGTAGTCAATATGCCCTAGACTAATCCCTGCATAAATTAAACTTCCTCAATGAAAAACATAATAATTGTTTTTTTATTTTATAAAGGAAAATCTCAAGAGCAAGACAGGCCGAGTGAGAAAGGTAAGACTTTAAAATTGATAGATATATGTATGTATGTCTTCAAATAAATTCTATTAAGAAATTGTAAATGTGGTTAAACAAGTTTGTGTTTATGTCCAATTCCTTTTTTATATCCTTTAAAGTAGAAACTTGATGAACAGAAAAAAACTCAATAAATATGACAAAACTTTCTTTTATCATGTCATACTAATTTTTGTAAGAATTGATTTTCAAAAAAAATTTCGATCAAAACTAGTCTGTTCACAGAACAGGAAATCACTTTTAATGACCTTAGGTAGAATGAATATTTATACCATTACAAAAAAAAAACCCAACCTGGAACAAACCTTTTTTTAAATGATGTTCTAATATTTGAAAAATTAATGGTATAACCTTATTTTTAATTAAAGCTGAAAAGTCTAAAGACAAAAAGGTGCAGAAGTCCTCAAAAGGTAAATAAAAAAAAGGATAAGAATTTAATGAAATACGATAAAATTCAGGTAATAATCACAAATAAACGAGAATTAACTTTTAACTTAAGTGTATTTTAATCTTTCTTTTAGAGACGGAGAAGAAATCTAAAAAGAGAGTTAAAAAGTCTACTGCAAATGAAGATGGTATGGACTATAAGATAAAATTTATTTTAGAAACAGTAAATTGATTGCTAATAAATATAACTATTTTCAATCTCAAACATTGCTCTGAGTCTTCATCTATTGATTCGCCTGCTTTCTTACAAATTTATGAAAAACGCTTGATTTTGTTCTCTCTAGACAGTGACGAAGGCAGAAAGGAAAATATAAATGCTGAAATGAAAAAAAAGAAAAAAGGTTAGTGAATGAATAGATATGTTTGTGTTATATATTTATAGTATATGTTTAACTTGTTCAAATTTTTTAAATTAGAAGTGAAATGGTTCACTGGAATCAAATCATCACAGTATTTTTATTTCATATAAAGTCCTGCAATTTTGCACTACAATCTCTAAAGAGAAGTGGGGATAAAAATTGTAGGGGAAAAACAAAGACAGACATTAGATATCTTACTTTTCCTTGCCCTTCTCCCCCAGCCTCCTTAAACCCAATTAATATTGAAAAAAATTGCCAACATTTTCTGCATAATAAAAGAAAGTTCTTCTAATATTTGTTTACACAGAAATTCAAGCTGAAAACAAGAAGAAGAAAGAAGCAATAATAGCCTCCAACCAGCAAATTGCAGCTTCACTTTTTGCTAAACACAAGAATGTAGAAACCAGCAGGAAACGTGTGCTTGAGCCCTGCAGCATGAATGCTCCTGAGGCCACATCCATCAGCTACACTGCTGTGCCAGTCTGTGAAAAACCTAGTCTTACTAGCCAAACTCAGCAGGTTGCGTCGTATATAAACACGAACATTTCACCAGCCCGTCACTTTGGTTATCAAGAGCCAAGTCCTCCTAGCCAAACCCAGCAGGTTGCGTCGTCTATAAACACGAACATTTCACCAGACCGTCACTTTGGTTATCAAGAGCCAAGTCCTCCTAGCCAAACCCAGCAGGTTGCGTCGTCTATAAACACGAACATTTCACCAGACCGTCACTTTGGTTATCAAGAGCCAAGTCCTCCTAGCCAAACCCAGCAGGTTGCGTCGTATATAAACACGAACATTTCACCAGCCCGTCACTTTGGTTATCAAGAGCCAAGTCCTACTTGCCAAACCCAGCAGGTTGCGTCGTCTATAAACACGAACATTTCACCAGCCCGTCACTTTGGTTATCAAGAGCCAAGTCCTACTTGCCAAACCCAGCAGGTTGCGTCGTCTATAAACACGAACATTTCACCAGACCGTCACTTTGGTTATCAAGAGCCAAGTCCTCCTAGCCAAACCCAGCAGGTTGCGTCGTCTATAAACACGAACATTTCACCAGACCGTCACTTTGGTTATCAAGAGCCAAGTCCTACTTGCCAAACCCAGCAGGTTGCGTCGTCTATAAACACGAACATTTCACCAGACCGTCACTTTGGTTATCAAGAGCCAAGTCCTCCTAGCCAAACCCAGCAGGTTGCGTCGTCTATAAACACGAACATTTCACCAGACCGTCACTTTGGTTATCAAGAGCCAAGTCCTCCTAGCCAAACCCAGCAGGTTGCGTCGTATATAAACACGAACATTTCACCAGCCCGTCACTTTGGTTATCAAGAGCCCAGTCTGACTAACCATGCCCAAGAGGTGTCAGCAGACTTGAACAATTTCAGTGGTGAAAATATGTGTAATTCTCCTCCCAGCGACAGAACTTTACCAGACAGTCGATCCGAGTCTGAAGATATTCTTGACATAAGCAACAACACCAGGTGCAAGGGTGGATTTATCTCTACATCATACACGGTCGTCAGTGGAGATGATTTCTGTCCTAGATCTCCATCACCACCCCCAACTTTTGAAAGCTGCAACGTTACAAACAATTCCTTTGCAAACCAAAATTGTTTTGATTGTGAAATGAAAGACAAAATTATTAAAGATCTAAAGGCAGAAATCAACCAACTTCAACAGAGTGGTGAGTGCTTAAGTATAGCTGAGACTTGTTACATGATTTATGCTGTCATCATAAATTGTTCAGAGATAAATCAGGGGAAAATATTACAGTTTACATAAATATTCATTAATTTGCAGCTTCCTCCTCAAATCCTGAAAACACCGCAAGTAAAAAACGTAAATATCAACCGAAGACCCGGCCAGAGGTGGAACTGGCAGACTATGTAAGTATGAATTTTAAAGTTTATACAAGAACTCTAATGAATTTTTTAATGAAGAAAAAATTTAATATTGTAATTTTTAAGTAATTAAATATAGTTCTTAATGGGGCATTTCATTTAATTTTGTTCAATTTTTTTTTACATTTTGGAAAGAAATGTATAAAACATTTAAAATAAAAAAGATTTTTGGTACATATTAATGTTCTTCAGTCTATTTATATTTGACATGCAGCTTTTAAAAAAAAACCAACAAACACCTTTTTGTTATTTTTTCATTCTCTATTTCTTTCCTTTTTTTTTAAAAAAAGATTGAAATAGGTCCAAATGGAGTCATACCGGAGGGCTTTCATCTTTTGGCACCTGGTAGTAATATTGCCATTAATTCATTGTGGATGCACAACACACTTTCGCTCATATCAAACCAAAGACGTCGGAAAAAGAAAAAGGCGACAAAGAAAGGAAAGGAAGTTAGAGAAACCCGTGAGGTTGAAATACTGAAGAAGTTGATGGATGGTTTTTTTGACCCTTGGGATTTGGCAGTCGATGGGGGCACGGCTATGTTTAAGCAAAATCCCATCTACGCGGGTTTGCAATGTGAGTATATTCTCGTTTCTTCAAAATATACACAGAAGTATAGCTGTTATAAAAGGAATTACATGAATCGATGTTTAAGACTATAAAAGTATTATTATTTATAGTGTAATCGGTAAAATATGGTTGTTTGGTTAAACCTGTTGAATAATGCAAGCATCGGATAAGTAAAAGCTGTAAAAAAAAGTTTCAAATCATGTTAAATGTGTTTTGTCTAAATTTTGATTTATTTGATTGGTCAGAAGAATTAACACATACCTTGTTAATTCTTTGCAATTATAGCAATCATAATTATCATTCTTGACTTCTATATACTGTAAATCACTTTTTATTTGGGAAAACTTTATTTTTGCATAATTACGGGAGACAGTGAGCTCGCAAAAATTTCATTCTCACGTCTAATAGTATTCTTTAAGGTTATATAAAGAATGACTCCAATTCATGAAAATTATGTGTCGCTTATAAAGAGTCAATGACTATCTCGCGAAAATAAGGTGTCGCAAAATTATAGTGATCTACAGTATAGAAATTGTCAAGACCTATAGCTGTTAAACAGAGAGGTCTTACATTTACAGGTAGTTAATTTTTGGCATAAAATTTCAGTGTATGCAACACATTCTTTGAAGATGGACGTCCCATACTTTAAGAAGTGTTGGAATGCGAAAATGGTTTCAGCTAGACAGACTGTTAAACGGCAGTCCTCGCTGAGCTCAAAAGCTGCATCAGAGTAGAAAGCGATCACATTTCCAGAATGTTTTTGACAGTTGTTTTTCTAGTTTGCTTTTGAAATTCAAAACGTAAGAAATGAAAATCTTAAATACAATACTTGCTATACAATTCTCGGTGACTTAGTTATAATTGAGTGTTACTGTATATAGTTCTTGTTAGAGTTAGAGCTTCAGTTTTTGTCTGAAAGAGGGGATGTTGATGTTCTGTAAATAAACTTTTTTTTACTTATTTTGATTTCTGTATACGTTTTCATCTTTTAAATGTTCTAGTCAGTATTTTACATACCGGTAATTTTACTCTTTTTTTACTGTAATTTTTAAAATATTATTTGTTGTCCAATGTACTCAATCTATTTAATTATTTAAGGTCAGGCGACATGTTCCTCAAATATATCTTTTGTAGTTCTTCATTATATAATCGGTCATATTTGTCATTCTCTTGTTATTTCTACATTGTTTTCAACATGTTTTTAAATATAAGTTCATTAAAAATTGTGATATAGGCCACTTAGATAATTACCAATATGGGATATATAAGAAATATCACCCTGTGGTATCTTGTCCAAAATTAAGTGCTTAGTAATGTAAAGTACCCTAATTTTTTGTGATTGTACAAGTACCTACATGTATACCGGTATGTCATCAATGGCAAATTCTTGATAAAAATTATATAATTTTGAGGAACATGTCAGTTTTTTGGTTGTTGTAATTTTGTGACATTAATATTAAAGACCGTCCATATCAGTTGCTATGTACACACCAGAGATTTTTTTATTTGTATATATATTTTGGATTTATTTTTTGCTTTTTTCATTCAGCTGTTCTAGTCATAGTGATGTGATGTTCCAAATCTCAATACTCTTAGCCCATGGTCTTTTGACAATTAAATGGTTTCTAATGTACTTTTAATTTACTTGATTTCAATTCTTGTCCGAAATCCATTATATTTGCTTTAAAATTACAATTTTTACATATATATCAATGCATGTATCTGCAAGTTCTTTATGTATGTATATTTATAATCAGAAACTCTGTTCCAATTATTTTTTTTAGTATGAATTGATTAAGATTTTCTAGTCTTTTAAAGGTGCATTTTTTTTGTGTTTTGATCATGTTTTGTTAATAGTGGTCTGAAAGTGATTTGAATTTCATATTTTGATGATATTTTGTTACATACGATTTGGTAGTATTTTGTTGACTATGTTTTATTAGTATTTCATTGATATTTTGTTACCTCATTTGCATATGTGATTTGCTGTACTAATAAAACATCAACAAAACACTACAAAGTATTGGTGTTTTGTTGTAGTCAGTATTTTGGTAGTATTTTGTTGACTATGTTTTATTAGTATTTTATTGATATTTTGTTACCTCATTTGCATGTGATTTGCTGTACTAATAAAACGTTAACAAAACACAACAAAGTATTAGTGTTTTGTTATAGTATTTTGTTACCCTGTTTTTTTCATTTGGGTTATTGTTATTTACATTGCGACTTGGTTCAGTTGAGTTGCCCATATTAGACTGTCTGCTCTACAGTTGCAAAGTTAAGAGTTGATCCTTATGTCGTGGGTTCGAATCCCACTGTGGGACATGGAGACCAGTCCTTCATATGCAATTTACTATATACAATGCTTAATATTGATGGAGCCGAAAAGATTTGTCTGTACTGACTACACCCGTTAACAGAAAAAGTGTGCGATGATAGGTACACGTACGTCACAGCAGGTGCATGACATATACCGTGTGATCAGAGATAGCACTCTGGGCAATCCGTGGCTAGCACTTCCAGGACTACTACATTCAGATGAAACGGTATAAACCGAGGTCCTGTGTCACAGTAGGTGCTGGCCCAAAAAAGGTCCCTCACTGCTCAATGGCCTTAATTGCTGAGTATAGAATAAATTTGAAGCTCTATCTGCACCAGCAAATGGTGGCGTCTCCATATGAGTGAAAAATTCTTGAGAGGGACATTAAACAACATAAAAACAAACAAAAAACTTTAATTTGAAAGTCTGACTATTGATAAATTGTCTTGATTGGCTGATTTTATCTATGATTGGATAAAAACATTTTTTATGAAATAACTGTTATGTTGCAGATTATGCACAAGTTGAAGAAAGGAGCTGCTGTGGAATGGTGAAAAAATTCCAGGTAAAAGACAGCCTTTTCCATTATTTTAAAGGGGTATGAACATGCACATTTACTGTAAAATCACAAATTTTCGCGGGGGTTTAATTTTCGTTGTTTTCGTGGTATGCAGAGACCCACAAATTCAAGTCCACCACAAAATGTAAAGTGTTACATATAAAACTACTCAACAATTCTTCAGCCACGAAATCAAATTCCCAGGAACCAAATTTTTTTCCTCAAACCATGACAGTTTGAACCCACGAAAATATGTGATTTTACAGTAAGTATGTTCACCTCTTGGTCAATCTAATTAAAGTTAAATGTTAGATCTACTTGCATACTTGCCACTCTAACATCTAACAATATCCCATAGAGGGTCACATCTAAGGTCAAATTCGGAACAACTGTAGATTTATTCCTTTCAACAAATATTCAATGATTTTGCAGGCGACAATATGATTGGATGATAGAATCTGACCTCTGACTTGACCCTTTGTGAGATGTTGTTACTAGATGTTAGTGTAGCAAGTATGCGAGCGGATCTAACGTTTCTGGGAGTTTTTTAAATTCACAGCTTTTAAGAGTTAGATAATAGATTCTAAATTTGAGAATTTCTATATTTTTTACTCAATCATCTGTCACCATGAGAAATACAAATTATGCTTTAGTTTTTAAATAATTATTTGCACATTTAATTTCAGGAGCAACAAAGAGTCTTGATTTTTATAGGGGTGCAGATTTTAAAGAAAGAAAACTGTGTTGTAAAGAAAGAAGAAGATTTTCCATCAAATAATGGTGGATGACAAAGGTAAAGAGGACAGTAATGGTTAGAAAGAATTAATTATTTAACACAGTGGCAGATTTTTTGTTGCATTGTGTAAATGCTATTCAAAATGTTTAGCATATAAATTTTTATTAGTCCCCTACCGGGTTCGAATTGCGCTAATTTCCGATTGTCGACAAAAACATGAAGCGAGGAAAAGACTGGCATGATGGAGAAATGAGTTGAATATTCGTCTTAACGCGGATTATTTTATTAGTTTTAAGGCATTTACAACTTGAAAATCTTTCAGTTTTACCTTGGACATGACTTTTGCACATTTTAAAATGACATTCTGAAGAAAAAGGGGAACCCGGTAGGGGACATGTATTGCTTATGCAATACTCTCAGAATGCTTGTTAAAATATCATGATGAATGTTCATGCAAATTAATAGCTCTTATCAATGTTTATAGTTTAAGCATATGAAGATTAATCAAAGTCTCTTGAATAATTTCTTTAAAACTAAGCTTTACTCACTAATTTAAAGAAAGGTCAAGGTCCAAAGAAAGGTCAAGTAAAAAAAATAATGATTATGAAGTTGTATAGATCCCAACAATATGTATCTGCACATATGTAAGGTTTGATAAAAATATCTGAAAAAACTCTTGAAACCGAACTTAACATAATTTGACAAAAATTAAGGTCAAGGTCAGAAATAAGAAACTCTTATTAATAAAATATATGTATCAGCATATGTAGTTCAAAGTGTGATGGAAAGACAGTAGGACATGTTATTAAGATTAAGTAAAACTCATTACAAATGTTTATGATAAGGTGAAGCCACAATATTAGGTCATTTTTCATTGAAAAAAGGAACATTTTTTATAAACTCTTTGGAACACTAGAAACAAGTGACCTAGATGGGCATTGTGGCCCATGGGCCTCTTGTTATGTGTAATTTAATTCATCATGAATCAGATGGTATAATGATATTTTTATATTTCAGTTCTTCCTATGAATGATGTCATAACCCACTTTGAAATAAAAATTGTTGGAGAGAAAAGGATCTGAAGAGGGAGAAAGAATTGATTATATTGAGATGGATTTATAGACTGTTAGGCCTTTTGCTATCACTTAATTCTGTACTATTAGTTCTGCAACACTAAGCCTATAAACTTTTGATGTAATGGTTTATCTTATTTGAGAGAGCATAGTCCAGTTTTTAGGCATTTGAAGATTAATAATGCAGAGTATGTACAAATGTAATGGCAGGTAAAAATCCCCACAAACAGGACACTGAAAAGACTGGAATTTAGAGATATTTCATTTCTCTCTTGTGTGAATTAAAAAAAATTAATGCCAGAAACAATATAATAAATTAATAACTTGAGTCTTGTTTTGTGCTTGTACTTTTATGCCCCCATAAATGAAGTTTTGAGGGTATATAGTTTTTGTCATGTCCATCTGTCTGTCTGTTTATCTGCAAAAGCTTTAACCTTGCCCATACCTTTTGATTTTATTAGTGGAGCTATGACTTTCACATTTCACATATGTATTCTTTGTATTAAGACCTTTCATTGGATACCACCAACTTTGACCTTTTGACCTTGGAGATTTAAAACTAATAAAAAACATAGCAAAGATTAAACTTTTCTTAAATGCAAATTTAATTATTTGGTACCAAAAGCAGGGTTTTCTCACTGGAAAGCAATTGTGAAATTTGAAAGTAGTCCAATGTTAAAGTACTTTCAATAAGTACAAATATCACCAAGGTCAACGTACTAGTAATTGATATCCAATGAAAGGACTTGCCACATAGGATACTTATGTAGAGTATGGAAGCCCTAGCCCTAACCATTCAGAAGATATAGCCAAGGTTGAAAATTTTTAAGAGTATGTAAAACTCCAAGGTCAAGGTCAAAGTTCTTGTTATCAAATGAAAGGTCTTGTCACAAGGATTAAAGTGTAAAGTATGGAAGCACCAGCCCTAACCCTTCAAAAGTTATGGTCAAGGATTGCATAAGTAAGTCAAACTTAAAGGTTAAGGTCAAAGGGTCAAAATGCTTGGTATCCAATGAAGGGTCTTCTCACAAGGATAACATATATGAAGTATGAAAGCCCCATCCCTTACCGTTCAAAAGTGCCAAGGTTAAAGTTTTTTCACAGGTACGGAAATACATGTTTAATGGTCAAAGGGTCAAGGTTGTTGGTATCCAATGAAAGTTTTTTTAGACAAAAACACATATGTGAAGTATAAATGTCCTGGTATCTACTGTTAAAAAAATATGGCCAGAGTAAAAGTTAAAACTTTTCATGTAAAAGTGGGTCAAACTCCAAGGTCAAAAGGTCACATTTGGTGGTACCCAAAGAAAGGTCTTGTCACAAGAAATACACATGTGAAATATGAAAGTCATGGCTCTACCAAATCAAAGTTATTGGCAAGGTTAAATTTTTTGCGGACAAAAGACAGATGGACACGACCAATACTATATACCCCTGAAACTTTGTAAAAAAGGTTAACATTGGCAATAACTTTTTAATTGCAAGGGGTAGAGCTTTCATACTTCACACATAATCTTTATGAGAAGAGCCTTCATTGGATACCAAGAGCTTTGACCTTGACCTCAGAGTTTGACTTGCTTTTTTAAAAAATGTAACCAAAATTTTTAAACGGTTAGGGCTAGAGCATCAATACTTCACATGTGGCTGGATCATTTATTGGATACCAATAACTTTGACCTTGGAGATTTCCGGACTTGTGAAAAACTTTAACCTTAGCAATAACTTATAAATGGTAATAGGGCTAGGGCTTCCATACTTCACATATGTATTTTCTGTGGCAAGTCCTTTTATTGGATACCAAAACCTTGACCTTGACATTCCAGGACTTATGAAAAAACATTAACCTTGGCAATTACTTTTAAAGAGTAAGGGCTAGGGCTTTTATACTTCCCATATGTAATTTTTGTAACAAGACCTTTCATTCAATACCAATAACCTTGAGCTTCTGACCTTGATCATGAAGATTTCTGTACTTATGAAAAAACTTTTGCCTGGCCATAACTTGGGAACAGATGGTGATAGGGTTTTCATGTTTCACAATTGTATTTCAAGTTAGGAGACCCTACTTTGGGTACCAATATATTAAATTTTCATTTAAGAGAAGCTCAATCTTCACTATGTTGCCATACTGGGGAATCAGTGTTTCACAAACATATCTTGTTTGGAAATCTACTTGCATGCAAGTTTTTTTTTCAATACTAGATTTGAGTGCGAATTCCCTCTCAAGGTCAAGACACAAATATGAAGCCCACTATGTTAAGTACACATACAGTATATAGGCCATATAGTAGCTCCCATATTTTGAACATGTATTTCCAATGCTGGTGAACAATATTTGGGTCTACAATCATCACATGCATATGACAGAGCTCCAGCTTTTCCAACATGCCTTCCATTATATTGTTTGTCATTCAAGTCCAAAAGAACACCAGAAAAAAATCACTATTAATTTAATATCCATTCAATAACACATCATTACCAGACAACTTAAATAAAATAAATGTGCAAATTACTTTCAGGAATTTTGTTACAAAATATTCAAACAGAAAATGCCTCAATATTTTGGTATATATATATATATATATATATATATATATATATATATATATATATATATAATATACAGGTTTACAAGAGGCTCAGGGATCAACTGGTTCACCTATGAAATGTGGCTAAGAAAAAAGCAAAAATCAGTTTAGTATTGAAAAACTTAAATGCATAAATGGTCCTGACATACCCCTAAAAGGAAGGGGTATGATTTGACAAAATTGAACCTACACTAAATAAGGATGTTTATATATTTTTGACTGTGGCCTTTTTCCCTAAAAGTTTGAACTCTCAGTGTGGCCCCACTCTACATCCAGGGGGTCATGATATGTACAAACTTGAATCTACCCTATCTGACAATGAAAGCACATGAGTATTCACCTTTCTTGGCCCACTGGTTAAATAGAGTATCAAATGTAAATATTTCAATAATGAAAATGTATCAAAAATGCATCATTTCAAATGAAGTGTTAAATAATGTTAAAAAGAAAAAGTTCATGGAACAGGAACAACACATGCAATCTTTCATCAAGAATTCCCTGAAATTTGACAAGACTCTTTTTTCTTCCAAGTTATTCACATTGCAACGTTTTGTCCAGACCGGCACACTCTTCTAAGGAGATTTCTATGATATATATCACGGCTGTGTTTCCCTTATCATCAAACTGCCAGATTTTTGTCCATAGGTCTAAAACTTATGATGTACTCAAAGTCTATCAGGGTGAAGTTCAAACTCCAACATAAAATTTATGGTTCCCGAACCCTCAAAAATAAAATTAAAAACACAACTGTCTTTATAATTATCATTGACACACATAATCATGAGAAAACTTGTAGGGTGGAAAAGTTTTTTCATGATACGTATGACAAGTGGAGGGCTCCCAATGTGACAGCAAACTGGGTTTTTCTTGTGTGAACAGACTTGGCATAAAATTCTTACATGAATAAAAAATGTACATTTGCAAGAGTTGTTTCCCTTTATAAAAAAAACCCCTCCCTATTTTCTCACAATATCCTTTGTAACTTGCATGAATTTTAAAAAAAAATATTTAAACTTCTTTTGACAATTTCATAACGGCAAAGTATGGGGCGACAAAAAAGCCCTCGCAAAATGAACATACACTTTGATATTTTGCACAGAAATGATGAAGGTCAAATAAAGACCCATGGGTCACATTGCTCACCTTAGCTCTTTGGCTTTCAGTATTGAAAAGTAATACTGTATACAGGGAAATTTTCGCCCCTTTCGCCCTTGTCACAAGTGGGTGAATTTAAAACAGGGCGTATTCAAAGAACACAGTATAGATTCTTAAACTGAACTGGGACTGGGCGAATTTAAAACGGGGCATATTTGTAAGCAAGTGTAAAAGGGCGAAAATAACACGGGGCGAAAATAACCCTGTATACAGTAATTCCTACTGGGCCCAAACTAATCCTAAGAGGAGGGGAAGCGGGCATGATTTGAACAAGCTTAAATCTACACCAACTTATGATGCTTTCTATTTCTTTGACTAATCATTGCCTTAGAAGATTTCTAATGATCTTTCCTTTGTATTTTTGTGTAAAACATTGATTTCCATTGTGGCCCCATCCTTAACCTGGGGATCATTATGTATGATAAACAGATGCCAGACACTTCTTAGTCGGAAAAGTTTACTTGAGCCTTATGCCCTTTTCACATGGAGAGTTTAATTCACAGTAAATTAACAAGAAGTAAAATAATGCGTATTTAATTGTGTTCACACGACAGCTAAAGCAAAGTAAACTTATCAAAATTTTATTTCTACATTAGGGAGATCAGCAATGATATTATGACGTCATTTGTTATTCACATCATGTGTGCCGAGCAGATTCAATTGAAATAAAAATCATAGTGTTTTTTATACAATTTAGTGATTAACATATTTTCCTTTATTTTTCCTTAAAACCTAGCACTGATATCTAAATCTAACTATTGACATGGAGCCTGTGACTTAATTCAGGCCTTGCACATGAGTCAAAATTTAATTTTAATTAGCTTCGCTTAGCTTTCACGAGAAGCTAATTCAAATTAATTCAAATAAAAACATAACCTGCATAAGCGGGTTATGTAAATTTTTTCTGCAATAGCTGCGACCGTTCATTCCAGTAATATCAAACAAAGAAAGCCATTTTATTGTTTATATTTATATCTGTTTAAATAATCAATTAAAGTAGGATTAAAAAGATTAATTATTGTATTAATGATGCGAACATCTTTATATGTTTCATTGATGGAACAGCCACTGATTAAGAAATCTGTACAGGCGACATGCCTACTGTAGTTTATGCAGTGATGAACGCAATGGGGTTTCTTAAGAAATAAGGCCAGCATTTTTTTTTTATTTTTAGGTTTACGAACATCAGAATGAAAAAGTCCCGTAGGAGGAGGAAATAAAAATAAAATTATTTTTGGGATACATTATAAACTTTTCTACACTAATTTTTGTTTCTTTTTTGATGCCCTCCTAACAGGCTCCTTGCAACTGAACACGTAAGAGTTACAAAGGGGAAAATAAAACCTTTAATTATTTATTTCATCATCTACCAGTTGGGGCCAGAGACATAAGTCTTGTGATGTTGGACAAAATACAGATTTAAAAAAAATCATTTTTTAAAACTCTTTCAATATATATCTTCATTTTTGTTTTTAATGTGTGTTAGGTGAGAGTGTTGAAATTGTTCTAAAATATACTTGAGACATAAAATAATAATTCCTTTCATAAAACAGACAGGGAGTACAGTATTGGGGAGTAGGATAGAATTTTTTTTTTCAATCAAAAGTAAAATAATTTTTCTGGCTGACCCAAACGATACTACATGCTTGTATATATTTGTATATACTTGTTTATTTTTAAAATAGTTGAAATATTTTATTTCTCTAGGCTATTGTTTATTTCTTCCTCAAATGGACTTAACTTCTCTCATAGTTTTATTCACTACATCTGATGCATAAGCGACCCTTTTCTGAAGAATGATACAAGACTGTAAGCTATAACAGAGACCTAAACAATGTCTCTGACAATAGCTACCATGGGCAGTTTCAAACCTGTGGGAGGAAAATAATTTACAGACAGATGACAGATACTTTTGAATATGGATACATAATTATTTCACCAAAATGTCATCGTGCAACAAAGTCGTCAGCATTTTATTTGTTCTCTGAACGAGTGAAACTTTTTGAATGGCACTCCTATCGATAAATATTTAAATTAAACCAAGCTTTAGTGCTGCTATGGACTTGACAAATCTACCTTCATTACCCGCCATCATGCATTTAAAACTGGAAGTACGAGTTCGTAGATTTGAAATCTCGATCCCTACTCAAATTTGACATCGGAAAGAAAAAATTTTGTTTTTCTCAATTTTATTTTTTTTCTGAAAATTCAAAAACTCGAGCGGCGGGTTTGTAAACCTAAAATTAAAAAAATGCTGGCCTAAAGGAGAAAATATTCAGTGGATGTAAATATTTCGAATTAAACTCTCTGTGTGAACAGGGCATTAGACTCAGGTAAGCTAAATTGCAAATAATTATTTATAAAGTAGATGACTGTTCTAAACATACCAATATATTTCTGCAGAATGAATAAAAAATAAATCTCAATGTAAAACTTTCTGAGTACCCATTACATTTTCTTAACCCCCCCCCCTACCCCCTGGATAAATCTGCCACTGTTATAAATATATAATTTCTTAATTCTTTCTAACCACTTTTGTTCTTTTAACCTCTGTGTCATCTGCAATCTTTTTCTTTCTTTACAACACTGTTTTCTTTCTTTAAAACCTGCATGCCTCTAAAAATCAGGACTCTTTGTTGCTCCTAAAATTAAATGTACATGTGCAAATAATTCTTTAAAAGCTACAGCATATTTTCTATTTCTCATGGTGACTGAAGATTGAACAAAAAATGTAGAATTTCAATATTTTCTGAAATGTTTCATATTACATGTAAGAATTTGTCAATTGACTCTTTTAATGGCAGCTGTGGCTTGAAAAACAGAATATTGAAAATTGTTTTTTATCATTGAGCAGGTAAGCTAAAAACAAATCCCAACCATGAGTTATTCCTGGTTGTGTTTATATAGTAAGTCATTTATTGTGCAGTTTATTGAACACACCCTGTAAATAATTTTAACAATAACATCGCTCTTAATAACAAACATAGGGTCGCCCATTTGGAGCAGTGGTTAGAGCTTTTGCTCTTAGAGTTGCAGAGAAAGGAGTTGATCATTATGTTTTGGGTTCAAATCCCACTGTGGGACGTGGAGACAGGTCTTTTGGATGAAACCATAATTATAAATCGAGGTCCCATGTCACAGTAGGTGCTGGCCCAAAAAATATCCCTCACTGTTCAATAGCCCTGAGTGCCGAGTATTAGTCAAAACTTGAAGCTCTCCACTTATAAGTGGTGGCGTCTCCATATGAGTGAAAAAGTCTCGACAGGGACGTTAAACCATGCACAGATCTAGAGGGGGGAGGGAGGATCCCCCATGGAATTTGCAAAGTTTTCAAATTTATACACTGAAGCAAGAAAAAAGTTACCTTGGACTTCCATCGGAAAACTAAGAACTCCCTGGTAAATGCGAATATTTGTTAAATTGGTATGTAAATATGAAAATTCCAATGATAGAAGTCATCAACTACCCCCCCCCCCAACACAAAATAGGTTTTGAAGTTTGGGCGAGTTTACATGGCATGCATTGATGCAATCTCAATCTCTTATACAAAAGTACAGAGGTAATTCGAACTGAAGCTGTCGTTTAATAACAGCATACTGACAGCTGATTTCTGAGACATTTCCTTTATCGAATGACTTCCTTGTACATTAATATAACAAAATCATCTTTACTTACCGCCAAACCGCCTGCCTTTCACTGGCGCCGTACTCGGCACTGTTGATCAGGGAAGCACATGGTCTTAAACCACGTGATTGTCTTCGGCAGACAAACGTTTGCTTTTTTAAGCGTCCAAATAATAATAATCTTTACCAAAGAAAATCTGACAAGATTAAAATTGTTCAGTACATCAAAATCAAACAAACGTTTGATTTCAAGCGTCTAAATGATAATAATGTTGCAACTTTTTTGGTCGCGATTATTATTGTTGGAGAGACAGATTATAATTATATGATCGATGTGGAATATAATTATTATAAATTTGAAGCGAAATAAAAATAATGTGTTCGCTCGGACAAACAAGATTATAATTGTTAAAAGTAAGAATAATTATTATAATTTTGAGCTGAAATAAAAATAATGTTTTAAAACATCGACTGACAAGATTATAATCATGAGGCGAAAAATTATAATAATGTGTCCACATTGACTGGCAAGATTATTATTGTGAAGTGAATCATTATAATTGTAGGACAAAATAATAATAATGTGTACACATTTAACAGACAAGATTATAATTGTTGCAGGAAAATAATAATAATGTTGTAAAAAGCAAGTTTGGATGAGATAATTATTTTTGGTATAGATATATAGGAAGATATAATAATAATGTGGGGATACCCTACGGCTTTCCATAAAAACATTATTTTTATTTCACCTCAAAATTATAATAATTATTCTTACTTTTAACAATTATAATCATGTTTGCCCAAGCGAACACATTATTTTTATTTCGCTTCAATTTCATGCCAATTTTATTCCACATTGATCATACAATTATAATCTGTCTTACTCCAACAATAATAATCGCGACCAAAAAAGTTGCAACATTATTATTATTTAGACGCTTGAAATCAAACGTTTCTGTGATTTTGATGTACTGAACAATTATAATCTTGTCAGATTTTCTTTGGGAAAGATTATTATTATTTGGACGCTTGAAAAAGTAAACGTTTGTCTGCCGAAGACAATCACGTGGTTTAAGGCCATGTGCTTCCCTAGTATCAACAGTGCCGAGGACGGCGCCAGTGAAACTGAAAAGGCAGGCGGTTTGGCGGTAAGTAAAGATGATTTTGTTATATTAATGTACAAGGAAGTGAATTCCATTCATTCGATAAAGGAAATGTCTCAGAAATCAGCTGTCAGTATGTTGTTATTAAACGACAGCTTCGGAAGAACTAGTTCGAATTATCTCTGTACTTTTGTATAGGAGATTGAGATTGCATCAATGCATGCCATTGCATTGTGAATTTATGTTCCAAATCTAGATAAAGTGGCGTTAAATTGAATGATATATCTTTACGAACAGTAAATGCTTGTATTTTACAGTTTAGCTTCAATTTTCTCTGCAGTAAGCCATTTACGTTGATTCTTACTGTTATTTGAAACTCTGATAAACGACTATTGATGATTTCATATATTGATTTGTCTAGATCTCCTGATTTTATTAAGATATCTACTATTGGACCAAAACTTTTCTCTTAATATAACAGCAAACTCCTATGTATGTTTGTTGTTTAACACAGGCAGAGATCTAGACATTCTCGGGGGGGGGGGGGGGTTCCATGTAAACTCGCCCAAACATCAAAAACCTATTTTGTGTTGGGGGGGGGGGTAGTTGATGACTTCAATCCTTTGATATTTCATACCAATTTAACAAAAATTTGCATTTACCAGGGAGTTTTGCGTTTTCCGAGGGGGAGTCCAAGGTAACTTTTTTTCTTGCTTTAGTATATAAATTTAATAACTGCAAATTCCACGGGGGGTCCTCCCTCCCCCTCTAGATCCATGCATGGTTTTAATGTCCCTGTCGAGACTTTTTCACTCATATGGAGACGCACCACTTATAAGTGGAGAGCTTCAAGTTTTGACCAATACTCGGCACTCAGGGCTATTGAACAGTGAGGGATCTTTTTCGTGCCGGCACCTACTGTGACATGGGACCTCGATTTATATGGTTTCATCCAAAAGACCTGTCTCCACGTCCCACAGTGGGATTTGAACCCAAAACAATGATCAACTCCTTTCTCTGCAACTCTAAGAGCAAAAGCTCTAACCACTGCTCCATATGGGCGACCCTATGTTTGTTATCAAGAGCAATGTTATTGTTAAAATTTACTATTTACTAGGTGTGTTCAATAAACTGCACAATAAATCACTATATAAACATAACCAGGAATCACTCATGTATTGGATTTGTTTTTAGCTCACCTGCTCAATGATAAAAAAAAACAATTTTCAATATTCTGTTTTTTAAGCCACAGCTGCCATTAAAAGAGTCAATTGACAAATTCTAAATATGAAACATTTCAGAAAATATTGAAATTCTACATTTTTTGTTCAATCTTCAGTTACCATGAGAAATAGAAAATATGTTGTAGTTTTTAAAGAATTATTTGCACATGTACATTTAATTTTAGGAGCAACAAAGAGTCATGATTTTTAGAGGCATGCAGGTTTCAAAGAAAGAAAACAGTGTTGTAAAGAAAGAAAAAGATTGCAGATGACACCGAGGTGAAAAGAACAAAAGTGGTTAGAAAGAATTAAGAAATTATATATTTATTACTACAGTGGCAGATTTATCCAGGGGGAAGGGGGCGGGAGGGCATTAAGAAAATGTAATGGGTACTCAGAAAGTTTTACATTGAGACTTATATTTTTATTCATTCTGCAGAAATATATTGGTATGTTTAGAAAAGTCATCTACTTTATAAATAATTATTTGCAATTTAGCTTACCTGAGTCTAATGCCATGTTCACACAGAGAGTTTAATTCGAATTAAACCTAAGTTACTGCACATTAAATTTGAACAGCATTCACATGGAGAGTTTAATGCAAAAAAGTTTAATTTGAATTAATTAACTGCGCATTAAATTACTTCGCATTAGCTCCATGTGAACGCTAAACAAAGCTTATTCAAATGAAATGTTGACGCATGTGTAAGGCCTGAATTAAGTCACAGGCCCCATGTCAATAGTTAGATTTAGATATCAGTGCTAGGTTTGGTTGAAAAATAGAGGAAAATTATGTTAATCACTAAATTGCTGTGGTATAAAAAACACTATGATTTTTATGTCAATTGAATCGGCTCGGCACACATGATGTGAATAATAAATGACGTCATAATATCAATGCTGATCTCCCTAATGTAGAAATAAAATTTTGATTCGCATAAGTTTACTTTGCTTTAGCTGTCGTGTGAACACAATTTAATTTGCATTATTTTTTTACTTCTCATTAATTAACTGTGAATTAAACTCTCCATGTGAAAAGGGCATAAGGCTCAAGTAAACTTTTCCGACTAAGAAGTGTCTGGCATCTGTTTATCATACATATAAATGATCCCCAGGTTAAGGATGGGGCCACAATGGAAATCAAAGTTTTACACCAAAATACAAAGGAAAGATCATTAAAAATCTTCTAAGGCCATGATTAGTCAAGGAAATAGAAAGCATCATCAGTTGGTGTAGATTTAAGCTTGTTCAAATCATACCCGCTTCCCCTCCCCTTAGGATTAGTTTGGGCCCAGTAGGAATTATTACTTTTTCAATACTGAAAACCAAAGAGCTAAGGTGAGCAATGTGACCCATGGGTCTTTATTTGACCTTCATCATTTCTGTGCAAAATATCCTAGTGTTTGTTCATTTTGCAAGGTTTTTTTTCTCCCCATACTTTGCCGTTATGAAATTGTCAAAAGAAGTTTAAATATTTTTTTTTAAAATTCATGCAAGTTACAAAGGATATTGTGAGAAAATAGGGAGGTTTTATTTTTGATAAAAGGAAACAACTCTTGCAAATGTACATTTTTTATTCATGTAAGAATTTTATGCCAAGTCAGTTCACACAAGAAAAACCCAGTTTGCTGTCACATTGGGAGCCCACCACTTGTCATAATTATCATGAAAATTAAAACTTCTCCACCCTACCAAGTTTTCCCATGATTATGTGTGTCAATGATAATTATAAAGACTCTTGTGTTTTAATGTTATTTTCAGGGTTCAGGAACCATAAATTTGATGTTGGAGTTTGAACTTCACCCTGACAGACTTTGAGCACATCATAAGTTTCAGACCTACGGACAAAAATCTGGCAGTTGGATGATAAGGAAAACACAGCCATGATAAATATCAGAGAAATCTCCTTGGAAGAGTGTGCCGGTCTGGACAAAAAGTTGCAATGTGAATAACTTGGAAGAAAAAAAGAGTCTTGTCAAATTTCAGAGAATTCTTGATGAAAGATTGCATGTGTTGTTCCTGTTCCATGAACTTTGTCTTTTTAACATTATTTAACACTTCATTTGAAGTGATGCATTTTTGACACATTTTCATTATTGAAGTATTTACATTTGATTCTCTATTTAACCAGTGGGCCAAGAAAGGTGAATACTCCTGTGGAATCATTGTCAGATAGGGTAGATTCAAGTTTGTACATTGTACAAATCATGACCCCCTGGATGTAGAGTGGTGCCACACTGAGAGTTCAAAATTTTAGGAAAAAAGGCCACAGTCAAAAATATATAAGCATCCTTATTTAGTGTAGGTTCAATTTTGTCAAATTATATTCCTCCCTTTTAGGGGTATGCCAGGACCATTTATGCATTTAAGTTTTTCAATACTAAACTGATATTTGCTTTTTTCTTAGCCACATTGCATAGGTAAACCAGTTGGTCCCTGAGCCTCTTGTAAACTCTGTATATTATATATATATATATACCAAAATATTGAGGCATTTTCTATTTGAATATTTTGCAATAAGATTTTTTAAAAAAAATTTTCCTGAAAGTAATCTGCACATTTATTTTATTTAAGTTGTCTGGTATTGATGTGTTATTGAGTGGATATTAATTGTGATTTTTTCTGGTGTTCTTTTGGACTTGAATGACAAACATATAATGGAAGGCATGTTGGAAAAGTTGGAGCTCTGTCATATACATGTGATATTTGTAGACCCAAATATTGTTCACCAACATTGGAAATACATGTTCAAAATATGGGAGCTACTATATGGCCTATATACTGTATGTGTACTTAAAAAAGTGGGCTTCATATTTATGTCTGATAATCTGTAATCTGTATACATATGCCTTTTAATGAGTTATGCAGTACCTTCACATACATGTACTTGACCTTGAGAGGGAATTCGCACTCAAATCTAGTATTGAAAAAAAAACTTGCATGCAAGTAGATTTCCAAACAAGATATGTTTGTGAAACACTGATGCCCCAGTATGGCAACATAGTGAAGATTGAGCTTCTCTTAAATGCAAATTTAATATATTGATACCCAAAGTAGGGTCTCCTAACTGGAAATACAATTGTGAAACATGAAAACCCTATCACCATCTGTTCCCAATTTATGGTCAGGCAAAAGTTTTTTCATAAGTACAGAAATCTTCAAGATCAAGGTCATAAGCTCAAAGTTATTGGTATTGAATGAAAGGTCTTGTTACAAAAAATACATATGGGAAGTAAAAAAGCCCTAGCCCTTACTCTTCAAAAGTTATTTCCAAGGTTAATGTTTTTTCATAAGTCCTGGAATGTCAAGGTCAAAAGGTCAAGGTTTTGGTATCCGATAAAAGGACTTGCCACAGAAAATACATATGTAAAGTATGGAAGGCTTGGAAGCCCTAGCCCTATTACCATTTATAAGTTATTGATAAGGTTAAAGTTTTTTCACAAGTACATATGTAAAGTATGGAAGGCTTGGAAGCCCTAGCCCTATTACCATTTATAAGTTATTGATAAGGTTAAAGTTTTTTCACAAGTCCGGAAATCTGAGATTTCCGGACTTGTGAAAAAACTTTAACCTTATCAATATCTCCAAGGTCAAAAGGTCAAAGTTATTGGTATCCAATAAATGATCCTGCCACATGTGAAGTATTGAAGCTCTAGCCCTAACCGTTTAAAAATTTTGGTTACATTTTTTTTAAAAGTAAGTCAAACTCTGAGGTGAAGGTCAAAGGTCTAGGTATCAAATGATAGGTCTTGTCACAACGAATAAAAAACTAAAGTATAAAGCAATAGCTCGTACTCTTGAATATATTTTGTCAAGGTTTGTTTTTTTTAAAGTAGGTCAAACGCAAGGTAAAGGTCAAAGCTCTTGGTATCCAATGAAGGGTCTTCTCATAAAGATTACGTGTGAAGTGTGAAAGCTCTACCCCTTGCAATTCAAAAGTTATTGCCAATGTTAAAGTTTTTTAGGAAGTTTTGGGGTGTATAGTATTTGTTGTGTCCATCTGTCTGTTTGTCCACAAAAACTTTAACCTTGCCCATAACTTTGATTTGGTAGAGCCATGACTTTCATATTTCACATGTGTATTCCGACCTTTCTTTGGGTACCACCAAATGTGACCTTTTGACCTTGGAGTTTGACCCACTTTTACATGAAAATTTTTAACTTATACATTGGCCATATTTTTTAACAGTAGATACCAGGACATTTATACTTCACATATGTATTTTTTTCAAAAAAAACCTTTCATTGGATACCAACAATCGTGACCCTTTGACCTTGTATATTACCGTATCTGTGAAAAAAACATAACCTTGGCTATAACTTCTGAATTGTAAAGGACAAGGCTTTCATACTTCATATATGTAATCCTTGTGAGAAGACCCTTCTTTGGATACCAAGCATTTTGACCCTTTGACATTAACCTTTAAGTTTGACCTACTTTAAGAAAGCAATCCTTGACGATAACTTTTAAAGGGTTAGGGCTGGTGCAGTGGTGCTTCCATACTTCACACATTTAATCCTTGTGACATGACCTTTCATTTGATAACAAGAACTTTGACCTTGGAGTTTGACCTACTTTTAAAAATTTTCAACCTTGGCTATAACTTCTGAATGGTTAGGGCTAGGGCTTCCATACTCTACATAAGTATCCTATGTGGCAAGACCTTTCATTGGATATCAATTACCTTGACCTTGGAGATATTTGTACTTATTGAAAGTACTTTAACATTGGACTACTTTCAAATTTACAATTGTTTTCCAGTGAGAATACCCTACTTTTGGTACCAATTAATTAAATTTGCATTTAAGAAAAGTTTAATCTTTGCTATTTTTTTCATTAGTATGTAAATCTTCAAGGTCAAAAGGTCAAAGTTGGTAATATCCAATGAAAGATCTAAATACAAAGAATACATATGTGAAATATGAAAGTCATAGCTCCACTAATAAAATCAAAAGGTATGGGCAAGGTTAAAGCTTTTGCAGATAAACAGACAGATAGATGGACATGACAAATACTATATACCCTCAAAACTTCATTTATGGGGGCATAAAAGTATAAGCACAAAACAAGACTAAGTTATTAATTTATTATATTGTTTCTGGCATTAATTTTTTTTTTTAATTCACACAAGAGAGAAATTAAATATCTCTAAATTCCAGTCTTATCAGTGTCCTGTTTGTGTGGGATTTTTACCTGCCATTACATGTGTACATATTCTGCATTGTTAATCTTGAAATGTCTAATAACTGGACTATGCTCTCTCAAATTAGATAAACCATCAAGTCAAAAGCTTATAGGCTCAGTGTTGTGGAACTAATAGTACAGAATTAAGTGATAGCAAAAGGTCTAACAGTCTATAAATCCATCTCAATATAATCACGCAATTCTTTCTCCCTCTTCAGATCCTTTTCTCTCCAACAAACTTTTTTTTCAAAGTGGGTTATGACATCATTCATAGGAAGAACTGAAACATAAAAATATCATTATACCACCTGATTCATGATGAATTAAATAACACATAACAAGAGGCCCATGGGCCACAATGCTCACCTAGGTTACTTGGTTCTAGTGTTCCACAGAATTTAAAAAAATGTTGAACTTCCAAATATTTTTCACCTTAGCATAAACATTTGTAATGAGGTTTACTTAATCTTAATAACATGTCCTACTGTCCTTCCATCACACTTTGAACTTCATATGCTGATACATATATTTCATTAATGAGTTTCTTATTTCTGACCTTGACCTTAATTTTTGTTAAATTATGTTAAGTTCGGTTTCAAGAGTTGTTTCAGATATTTTTATCAAACCTTATATATGTGCAGATACATATTGATGGGATCTATTCAACTTCATAATCATTATTTTACCTTGACCTTTCTTTAAATTAGTGAGTAAAGCTTAGTTTTAAAGAAACTATTCAAGAGACTTTGATTAATCTTAAAGCTATATATGCCGTATTAGTGTTTTATTTTAAAAGTAATAAATATATGTGGTGTCTCATCAAGTTATATAAGTTATATACTTTCTGCAAATAAGACAATCCCACTCCATCACTTTTAAAAGTTATGAAATATTATTTGGTAAAAATTATTTTCTCTCCGTGTCGGATAAAAAACCGCCTCTTATTGAAATATTCATGATCACGTTGTCTCGCATGTTTACAGCAAACAATGGTCCAATCTGTGAATGAACCGAAAAGCATGATGGTCTACTACGTTTTACTACAAACACGTGAGTTAGGGATTGTCAATATTGAGAGCACCTAAGAGTTGGTTGCTTTTTGTACCGAGGAATAATCACGTGCAATTGTCTTTTCAATGGACAGGTTGGGTGAACTTCTGCAGCTGTCAGCGACTATGGATAAAGAAGTGTGGAAACCATGTTGTGCCAAAATGAAATAACCAATACAAACAAATGATATAATTTAATCAATCAAAATGGTTATTAGATACATTCGATTCTGCATTTCTTAATGGTTCAAACCAACAAAAAGTATTCCACAGAATATCATGTATAAATCTGCACAATATACCGATTGCCAAAACCAGATTACTATTAAATAATATAATTATATTCTTTACATATGAACCACAGTATTTCTGACCCCTTGAAAATAAAGTAGGTTATCAGCATTGTTCGAGATAATTCGAAAGTGAAATTTGGAGTTTGGCAGTAAATTGTAGTGAATGAATAAAATTTAGTACTGATAGATATTGGAACCTATTTTACTTGTCAGATTTCTTCGAACTAGTTGATTTTTATTCTAACTGTTCTATCCCCCGACCCACTTAATAAAAAAAAACGATATATGCTACCTACCTGAATTTTTTTTCTTAATGGTGTTCATCGAAATGCTTGGTTGTGCCCTCAAACTGGAATAGTTTTTGAGGCCTGGAATTCCTTGACCAATTTTATTTTATTAGCCCAACTATATTTCTAAGAAGGCAAGATGTATGGTTTGTAAGTTTCATCTACATACGTTATGAAGTTCAATATTAAAAAACCAAAAGGGATTATTGACGATATCCCATTCAGGGTGTAAACATAGTAGTTTGAATTACTTTCCATACATTGTACTTGACATAAAATATCTTTTTGCGCATAATGCGCTCCATACTGAAGATCCGGTAAATGTTCACCCAACCGAAAATGTCCACTAGCAGTACAGCACGGGGAAACTCTAAAACAAACGCCCCTGTACCATGGAGTGGGGAAAACTTTAATTTTCATCATTGTTAATCATTTGTATGCAAACATGAGCATGGGATTAGTAGAAAATAATGTACATTATGCATCAAGTCTTTCTGAGAGCGATTTAAAAAAACTAGCCTTTTTGAAAAACACGTAGTATTTTAAGCAGTAACCCATAAATGCAACTCATTGAGCTGATTGGTCTATTTGTGTCCTTCACTGAACAGACGTCACAAAAAATATTTTCCTCGACTTGATGATTCTTGCGATGCTTTTCCCGCGCACATGCGCAGATCCAGGATAAACGTCAGTCCTTTATAAATATGCATGAGAATATCGTGTTCTTTTCCTGATCAGTACTTTGTTAATACTGAATAAAATTTCGTCGAATTTGCAAGAATGCTTCATTTTTGGTAGCTTATCATACTCCAGAAATTTTTGTTCGGTTTCAGCTGTGCAAAACTACTGTTTAACACGGCATACATATCTTTAATATGCTTAAACTATAAACATTGATAAGAGCTATTTAGTTGCATGAACATTCATCATGATATTTTAATAAAAAATTATATGCTAAACATATTGAATAGCATTTACAAACTGCATATAATAAACTGTATATAATAAAGATTCTGTGAAATTTAACTCAGTTGTATAAAAGGAGTTGCGGATAAGAGATGAGTACCTCAAACCATAACAGCCAGAGGGACGGAAATACCGATTACTATATACTTTCCCGCTTTACAAGGTGGGGGGGGGGGGTTCAATCATTGAACAAAATAATGATTTTCAACCACTGATACAGATATGAACCTAATTCAAAGCCAAGGACAACCACCCAATTAAAATGAATATTGACCATTCCTGAAAACTGTTCGGTAACAAAATACAATGATACCAGATGTGGTACATGTCTTCCTACGAACATGATCCTCTATTGTTTTAATAGTTTAACCAAAAACATTCATTTTTAATTATGGATATTCTAGAATCTTTTTATAAATCTATATCAAATATTAATTAACTGTCTAAAACTGTCTGAAGAGCCATTACAAGACAGAAAAACACTTGTTAAAATGACTATTCAAGTCTTTTGAATCTTGATTTTTTTCATTTGATATATTTATACTTACCAAATTCTCAATTTTTCTTAAATTATCAAATAATATACAGGTAGTATGATTAATTTGAGAAAAAAATTGTTTTTAGAAAGGATGGAAAGCAACAAATGATTTCTTGAATGATCGAAAAGAAAAGATGAATGTAAGTTAGAATTTTTTATTGCAATAGCGTATGAACTATGAGATGTCACCTTGTTATATGCAAACACTATTATGTGAAAGTCTCAAGAAAAAATTATACTAAATGCGAGAATATCTATTTTTCTCTTAAAAATGATGATATGACTGGGCTTCTGAATTTTAAATTTTTCATAACATTCCACTTTAACTTAAAAAATTCTCATTTTTTAAATTTAAATTTATACTTCAGACAATATTATATATAATATATATATTTCTGTCTTATTAGTAGTGTTTTCCTTGAGTATTAAAATTTATAATATCTGTATTCAATTTAAGTAATCTCTCTCTCTCTCTCTCTCTCATCTTATTTGTTAAAAATACCCCTGTCAATATATTTACTAACCTTTCTTTATCTTTTTTTCTTTTCTTTTTCAGAAAATGTGAAGACAAGTCTTGCTGAAAGGTTAAAATCGCATGAAAGAAGAAGTATAAACATGTTTTTTTTAATATGACAGTAGCTGATTCTTTAAAATTAGACAGACTTGATGGAGAAAAACATGCTAGATAAATGCATAAACACTTATGTCTTCTGAAAATGTAGGATCACATCCTCTGTAATTATATATGAAATTAAAAAAAAGTGCATATCCATTGTGTATTACCCTATATTAAAGTGATAATAAATTTCCTTTCCTTAAAGATCAAGGTGTCCCAATGCAGATCTTTTAAAGAGAGTCTACCTGCCAAAAATATTTTTTTGTTTTAATTCTTTTTTAATTTAGTCTTTTTTTTATTTCTATCGAATGTAAAAATAGATTTTCAACATTTGTTTATATTCATTAATCTGATAACTTTTATCTTAACAATATTATTCCTTTTGTTTTTGTGAAAGTGTGTTGTGTGTTGTTAAGGGGTAAAATATACATCAAGTACATTTTGACTAATCAGAACGAAAGCTCGAAAACTAATCAGCAAATTTCCGTCGTTGGTCCATCTACCATCTCTTTGCATTTTTAAATTTCATCAAGAATCTGTGGAGAGATTTTAATCTCATTTGTCAGAAATGAAATGGACTATTAATATTCAGACAGAGTTTCACTTTGGAAATATTGCGATAAAATATCTAAAATGGTGAAAGGGGTAAAAATCCAAATAGTTATGATTCAATAATATAATACATATGTTAAATAGGTCTTAATCAGGAATCAAATGTTAAGTATACGGAATACATAGACTTTGTTTTCTTTTTTAAAACTCTCACCTCAAAAACAGGAGAGGTATAATTACTCATATAAATATACTAGCAACCCAATATAGTAACGATACCAGCCTGCGGGGTAGAATGTGACTGAAATAGCAAATTTTACAATAAAGCTGAATAGATTCAAGTATTCAATTGAAATCGTGGCGAAAAGCAGAAGCAACATATTTTCAGGGGAAGGTAAAAAAATTCTAACATTTTCTGAAGAAAAACAGCAATCTTCAGTGTGTTGTGGTTGGGGGCCCTATGTTTCTTCAAAGAACATGTTCGTATAAACATAACTAAATTCGCATGAATGTGCAACATTTTGATGACAGAGGCAAAAATAAAGAATTTTATGTCAGACATAGATATAAATCATTTTAAATATCTTTTTCGGATTAGTAAGTCGGCGTTGTTGCATTGATAAAAACATGATAGTTTCATCTTGTAGAATAATATTTGGATATGTCAGATCCCCTTTCAGATGCTTAAAGGCCTTAATGAAGTCAGAGTTTTTTTCAAAAGGGAGAAAAAAATTCTAACGAAGAATAGCTGGTCAACATAGCTTAGGTTAGCGATAAGGTTCAGGCGCCTTTGTTGTTTCAGAATACAAAATATAGGGATTTTTTTTCTACAATTCATAGAATTTGTCATAATTATGAAATCTTTTTCAGCGTTGAAATATTGTCCTTTCTTATGTACATGTTTATGCTTCATTTTTAAGTATATAAATAAATCAACAATCTGTACTGTCATCTGAGTACATTACGTGTTCTGTTTCTCATTTTTAGGCCTTGATGCACGAGCACACACAAGAACGTTTTTTTTAATCAGAGTCTGACACATCTGTTTCATACCTTTATATTTTACATGAAAAAGACGTTAATGGTAATCTAACAACCAAGCTATATGATAAACGTGATGACTTTAACTTTTCTATCGTCAACTTCCCTTACTTATGCAGCAATATACCTTCATCACCTGCATAAGGAGTATATATATCTCAGTTGATTTGATACGCAAGAGCATGCTCTACGTATGAACAATGCGGCTAGAATAAGGCTGTCCGAAAAATACTAATAAACTATTCAAACTGTACTAACTTCTCTGAACTACCTAGATATGACGTCAAGTCACTGCATACTTGAGCTGACATGACAGGGAAAGTGTCATAATTTTTACATGGCATGTAGCTTTTTTAGGGCGTTTTTGTATATTCCAGGTGTTGGGATTGTTTTTGGCTTTTATGATGTTGAACATTTTGAATTTAGATACCCCTCCCTGTTCCTCTTGCTTTTCTGATACCTACATATTTAAACAACAGGTAAATAGAATATGTGAAACGCTCCCTTATACGTCCATAGACGGAATTAGAATTTATGAATTGTGTTTACATTTGACTGGCACAAGTGATAAACTAGAGGCACTGTGAGCGATGAGCTCACTGATGATGCCCCCGCCTCCAAAATACAAATATTTCAGAGATCTACCCTGCTTAAATTCGGGTTGACGCTGTTACCCTTTCTCTTTTGTATACATAATGGTTACGTAAAATCAAATACAGTATGTAACCGGCCTGTGGAACTTGACAGTAGATTTCATTCTTTCGTACATTTAAACAATAAAATGCTTTCTTTGTTAGTTATTGCTGGAATGAACGGAAGCAGCTGTTGTAAAAAAATACATAACCTGTGTATGCGGGTTATGTAATTTTTTTCTGCAATAGCTGCGACCGTTCATTCCAGTAATAACAAACAAAAGAAGACATTTTATTGTTTATATTTATATATCTTTTAAATTATCATTTAAAAGTAGGATTAAAAAGATTAATTATTGTATTAATGCGAACGTCTTTATACGTTTCATTGATGGAACAGCCACTGATTAAGAAATCTGTACAGGCGACATGACTACTGTAGTTTATGCAGTGATGAACGCAATGGGCTTTCTTAAGAAATAAAGGAGAACATATTCAGTGGATGTAAATATAGGCCGAATAATTGTCAATAATTTACGTCTTATACCGTATGTGCTTGAGTTTATCCGCAATTCAAATCGATCAACAATGTCAAAAGCTTTCTTATATCTGCAAAACAACAATTTAATCTCTTTGTGTTGTTAAACAGGTCCGATTATTAATTGAAGACAGTAAAAATAGCCTCGGGTGTACTCTTTCTGGGCAGCATCTGTAATCATGAAGTCATCTTTATTTGAACATAATATGACTTTGGTTCAAACTAAATGTAAATTTATAATTTGCAAAAACAACTCATCAATATTAATGCATCTTTCATTTTTGGGATCTGACAGATCTGCAGTAATTGCATGTAATTTCATTTTCATTTTTGAGAATTAGCTTAATCAGAAAATAAGGTAAGGTACCTAATACTGTACGCTTGATTATAGTATAATAAGGCATTCAATATCATTGAATAAATCAAGGATTATGAATGAGTTTGTGATAATACGTACCACTTCGTGTTGTGTGTAGCATACCTATTAACAATTCAGCACAATGCATGCATAGCTGTATTAAAGATAAAATTATAAAATAATCACAATGAGGAATCACAGTCAATGCTATCCCGGAGTCAGTGAGAAATTGCTTCATTAAGAGAAAGGTTCAAATCTATAGGATAGCTTATAACCATGGTAAGACAAATTGTTATATTCCAATTTCCTTTCTTATGTGCTTTTTTATAGTTGCCGATGATTTCTTTTAAATGTATTTTACTTTTTGAAAGATATTATTGTTGTGTGTTACCTTAAGATAAAATTATGATAAAAAATAAATTATATCTTCAATGTTAGTTAGACTTCCATGGGAATTGCAAAATTCATTTTCAATTAATAAAACATATGCATCTCATCTAGCTCGTGATATTTATAGAATATTTTATTTATCAACAGGTCAAGGTAAACTTACCTCTGAATCTTTCCACGACGGAGACACCAATAAATGTCACCGGAAACTCTACCTTCCAGAACACCACATCGGGTTGGAGCGCTAGATGGCATGACCGTACCCCTGTCATCCTGTCCGTTTCCACCATCAGTTTAGTGGCTGTATTCTCCAATCTAACCCTGCTCCTAATTGGTCATTCTATCCCGGAAAGAGCTCCGCTCGGTTGTCCTGTTTTGGAATGTTGCCGGAATGTGCGTCTGCAATCTAGTTTTCGGTACAATCACTAATGCGCTTGGTGACAGCCGCCATATTTACAATGAGTGGTTGCATGGGGCTGTTCTATGTAAACTATTTTCTGTGTTCAAACTTTCCTCCACTCACATCATGAGCATGATCCAGATCACCATAGTAACAAGCCTCTTTCTGAAGGTTCGGCAGTCACTATCTCCTCCGTCTAACGTCACATCACGAGTTTGGACCGCTATTCCTTACTTTCTGTTTGTGTTACCATGGCTTGTTGAGGTCGCCTTGTTTCCAATGATTATACTTGGAGAAATAAAGAATCTGCCTGATTTTGCGAAGAAATACAGTTCTCTTATGTGCTATCATTTCATGGAGCGAAATTATCGATACGCCGGAGTGTTCTTATTCAGTTTGCTTTTCTTTATTGTTGTCATCCTCAGTATAGCTCTTTTCCTTTACTATCGATTCAAGAAAGCGTCATATGATCGTCTGCTGGCCGATGACGCGGTGCGTCACAATGAAACTCTCCATTCAATGTTGATTGCGACTCTCGGATCCTCGACTGTCTTTAGCCTGTTCTTTGCGCCGTACATACTGAATATGCTGGTCATAATAACTTGCAATCGTTCTTGGTGTCGCCCGAATATAAAATCTTTTGACGCTGTATACGTTTTGGGTTGCGTTTCCTACGCCATTACGCCTATACCTTGGTTTGCCTACGTCGATATAAAGTACGTTTTCACGGAACTCATGAATAAGGTGAAAGGTTGCGTGAGGTCATCCGTGTCCCAGTGTGGGGGTGTTGTAGAACGAGGCTGGAATCCATCACGGTGGAGTGGTCCCAGAGTCAATCTGACGTCATGAAACGGGGAAAGTAGAGACTCTAAATATAAACCCAAAACTGATTGTATTTCAAATCGTTGTCAAATAAGCAATTGAATGTATCATTAAAGAAACAGTTTATTTGGAAGTATATTCCTCATCATAATCATAAAAAATGTGACAAATAATTATTGGTATAAACTTTTTGGTCGGATCAATCTATATACATGTATGATAAGAGTTAATTTTGCCACCCTTAAAATCAACATTTTAGAATGATATTGATATATTATGTATAACTGATTTTTATATTGTAGAAGAGATTGCATAAGAAATATTTCCAAAACACTTTTCACATTCATATATGCATTCACAGGCTAAAAATTTAATGATGTTAGAAAGGGTGCTATTTTTTCAAACCAACCAAAATAAGACAAAAAAGGGCGTTATCTTTAAATTTTTCTTAGGGGAATCCAAGACGCAGCTTCGAACATTCAAATTTTCAAATTGTCAGTTCAAGTAGTCTTGAAGATACATCGTTGGTAAAAAATATTATGTTCCCAAACGAAGTTTGGTGACATATTGTTTTTACTTTCTTCTGACTTTTCTTCTTCTTCCTGGGTACTTTTTTGTGCGCGAGTGTTCCGCAAACTACTCATCCGATCTAGGTAAAACCTTTTTAGGGTTACTACGTATATGTTATGCAGATGTGCGGAACGAAGGTCATTTTGCGCGCACGTGCGTGCATGTGCCCGCACGTGTAACACGTGAAATGACCAATATAATTGAAATAGCCGCATATACAGGTAAGTAAAAAAAAAATTCTCTGGTTGTCCCCTCCCCACTTTCAAAAAGGATGCTACGTGCCTGATTCAAGTCACTTATAATATATTGCGCTTTCACTGCTATTCTTATACTATGTGTGCAATGACGATGAATTCTACTTAAATCAATTTATTTGAGAAAAAAAAGGTTATTTCATAGTTGTTTATCCTCAAATACACCTGTTTGATGTATTCTTTTAACATCTAGTTATCAAGCTAAGTGGATTAAGAAATATTTTTGTAATTATTGAAAAAAGGGGAAAGTGTAATTATGTTGAAAACAAATATGAAATTTTCTGATCATGATAAGACACGAAATATGTTAAAAATATATGTAGCACCTTATAATTCAATTCAAGTAAACTCCAAAGAAATTAGGATTCTCTCTGAGTTTTCTGTTCACCGACTATTATTAGCGTCATCTTTAATTTGTGATTCATAAGTTTGAAATCAATCCCCGACGATTAATTATTGTCGAGGAAAACATTTTTATTTACAATTACAAGGCAAATTAATTAGTTCGAAGCGATAAAATTTTGGTAGTTAAAGTAGGCCGCCAAACCTGCTCAAGTTTTTTCGTACTCGAATAACAGTTTGTGAATCTTGTCGCCTACATGTTATAATTTTGCGTCTCCAAAACACGTCTGCTGGAGACATTATTTCTTATCAAACATAGATAGCCTCATGCATTTATTACATTTACATATGTATCTGCAGAGAAAGTGGGGGAGAGATATCAAAATTGCTTTCAAAAGTTTTCCACTAAAGAAGGATAACTTATCTTGCCTAATTACAAGAGCGATAAAATTGTGAGATTAACATTGTCGTGTATAATTAATCAGCGTCAATTTTTTCTCCCATTATATGACAGAGAGATAACGTTGAACTTGAATATATGACATCTTTCACAAAATGAAAAAAAATCGAGTCAGCGTAACAGGATATACGGAGATTTAATATCATTATTATTTTTTTTTTCTTGAACGTGAAATCCCTAATTTATTTAAAGTTGTACTTTATTACTTAGTTTACTATTTTATCTATATTAAATTAAACTATATTATTGTGAAACCATTATAGTAGATGCATGTACATGTATTATGTGTAGACATATGAAACAAAATAGAGAAATGCATTCTTTCTAAAAATAAATCATGTTGAATGCATTTAGTTTTATCAGTGGCAATTACTGAAAATATTTCAAATAGTATAGGATTATTCTTGTATGACAGAGAGAGTTCGAAAAATGCTACTTAACGGTCCAAGATACATAAAGGTATTCATAATTTGCACAAAGTGCGATCTGTTATACCCTTCAGCTTTTCAGGCCTGCTAAAGAAAATAAATGGGCTGTAAGTATGTACATGTACAAATGTGCAGTAGTGACAAATACATGTACAGGATTGAAATAAATTAAAAGACAGTATCTGTTTTTATCATCTTTTTGAATATTAATTTAATCGTGACTGTGTCAGGAAACTTCTGTGTTTCGCTACAATCCTTTTATTTTTCTTTACTACATCTACATGTAATCTGACTCAAAATATTTTGCACCCGGTCCATTATTCATTTATTGGTCATTTGAGTCGCGCCACTTTCGTTCGCCATTCCTTCTTTAATCTTATAATTATGATAAATCTTTAAGATAAAGAGGCATTAATCTTACTGCTGAAAAACTTAAAATTTGATCACACTGTGAAATATGACTTGAATTATATCTTTTAACTTGTCGTTTATAAGAAATGCCCACGTCATCTTTCAGGTATCTGTACCAAACTCGGGATCTGTACTTAAATGTTAAATCTGTGATAAATACAAAGTAATCTTGAATTCGATCTTGTACTGAGCATGCTGAATACCGGTAGAATGATTTCACATTAAAACTAATAGATATTTTGAAACTAAAAGTGAATCAAATACAACAAGCAAATTCAAAGAATTGTGGTCCCCCGCTTTCGGTATCTTTGTGGGCAAGATATCATTTTTAGGGTCAAGGTCAATAGGTCAAAGTTTTTGGTATCCCATGAAAGGTCTTGCCATAAAGAATACATATATTTCAAATATGAAAGTCCTAGTTTCTACCGTTCAAAAGTTGTGACCAAGGTTAACGTTTTTAAAAAGTAGTTAAAACTCCAAGGTCAAGGTCAAAGGGTCAAAGTTCTTGGCATGCAATAAAAGGTCTTCTCACAAGGATTACATACGTGAAGTACGAAAGCCCTAGCCCTTACCGTTTAAAAGTTATGTTTAAGGTTAAAGTTTTTTCAGAAGTAAGTAAATCTCCAAGGTCAAGGTCCAAAGGTCAAAGTTGTTGGTATCCAACGAAAAGTGTTGCCTCAAAGAATATATGTGTGAAATATAAAAGTCCTTGTGTCTACCGTTCAAAAGTTGTGACCAAGGTTATAATTTTTAAAAAGTAGTTAAAACTCCAAGGTCAAGGTCAAAAGGTCAAAGTTCTTGGAATCCAATGACAGGTCTTTTAGAATAAAATATGTAAAGTATAAAAGCCGTAGCCCTTACCGTTCAAATATTATGGTCAAGGATATAGTTTTTTCATAAGTACGTAAATATCCAAGGTCAAGGTCAAAAGGTCAAAGTTGTTGGTATTCATTGAAAGGTCTTGTCACAAAGAATAATAATGTGAAATATGAAAGTCCTAGTACCTAACATTCAAAAGTTATGGCCAAAGTAAAAGTTTGGAATTTTTTAGTAAAAGTAGTTTAAACTCCAAGGTCGAGTCACAAAAGGTCAAATTTGTGGTACCCAAAAGAAAGGTCTTATCACAAGGAATACACATATGAAATATGAAAATTATAGCTCCACTTAATCAAAAGTTATGGGCAAGGTTAAAGTTTTTGTGACGGACAGACTGACGGACCGACGGACAGACAGACGGACCAATCGGCAGGGTATGCTTACTTATCCATTGCCCCTTATTGTCCCTCGCTTTCGCGAAAGCGAGGGGGACAGAAAATTCTATATTACATGTATGATTAAGGAAGAACGCTATTATCATTTTTATATAATAATAATTTTACGCTAGACAAACAGGTAGGAGGATGTAAGTCACGATTTTAACGGTCAGAAATGAAATGAAATTTTATGAAGATTGATAATTTGTTTCACGGATCCTATTTAAATTGATTTCATTGTGTGTTTATTCTAAATATTATATTGCATTATTTACCTGTCTATAGTGCATGTATTACAATGTATCCCTGCATAACCTATAGCGTGAATTAAATTTACAGATGTGCAAGGTATCTTTTGAGTTAATTTTCAAATTAATTTGAAAAGCGGGGCAGTGGGGGCAGAGGGATTGAGGAGGGCGGGGGGGGGGGGATATGAAATTTTTTTTTTATTTAATATGCGAATAGATTAATGTTATTAAAAGAATTTCTAATCATTTCTTTTGTAGAGGGTGGGAATAAGGGCAGGGGTGGTCATATAAGTCAGATTATTTTGTATTTTGAATTTTCATTATAAAAATTATCAGCTGAAGAGAATATATGTAATACCACGTTCTTAATCTTGCATCTTTTATTCTCGTTTATTTTCAAAGTATGCCAAATGCTTTTCATGTGGAATCGTCCTATTTTTGGTATTAATTTTCACGAAATTGAGCTTTGAGCTTTAAAATCTAAGTCCTTTGCTCGTGAACTTCGCAGTGACTCAGTTCCAACTCTAGGACGACTACCGGTGTTTGTCTATTGAGAGTGACCATATCTGAAGCAATAGCGGAAATAGACTCTCTCTTCCATCGCCAACTCGCTATCGTCACCGTACAATTGTCATATACGGTGAGTTAATACACACAGACGATTTAATGAAAATTCTCATTATTTGTCAAACTTGTTTTATGATTCAGTTAGATAGCTATGCTCTCTTGAAACTCTCTTGAAACTTAATCAAGGTTAGTATACTAATATTTTTTTTTGTTTGAAATCGATGTTGACATGTGATTGTAAATATGTGTGAAGATGATACTATAATCATGAAATTTGTTCTTTTTTTTAATTTGATGTTAATTCTGTGGCTATTGTTACATGTATGAGCATGATGAAGAAACCATTTATTGAATGTAAATGAGTGCACAGTCCAAGGGTGCTTGTATTAGGGTGGAATGGGATGGGGGGTGTTGTAGAAAATCATACTGGTCATATAATTCATGCATGTGAATATAATTATTGTATAAGGTCTTTAAAATGTATATGTACGTTCTCTTTTCCCACAAGGGCTTTTAATTTGCCAGTAAACTAAATGAATTGAAGTAAACTGCGTTGAAAATAATTAAGGAAGTTTGAAATTAAAAAGGTCGAACTGCTACACCCATCGCGAACTTTGTTTGGGTAGAGTTCATAATTTATAAATATGATACATGCATATATGCAATGTATGTATTATAAATGATGTATACAGGTAACCATGAAAAATTCTAATGAGGAAGAAGGATATGGAGATAACGAACGGTATTCAGTCTCAAAGTCCATAAAACGATACAAAATAAGAGTAGAGCAAACACGGACCCCCGAAACATCAGAGGTGGGATCAGGTGCCATGGAGGAGTGAGCATTCCCTGCCGACCGGTCACACCCGCCGTGTGCTCCTTGTCATCAATCAGGAAAATGGAAAAAATCCGCCGTCAATTCAGTGTATAAATAACGGACTAACAATTAGTACGATAAACGTTATTTAGTCAAAAATTGACTTAATGATAAATTGTATTTGCTGACAAGTACATTGTATCGACCATCAAGAACTTACGAAATGATGACTTTATAAAGAGGAACTGCTCCTGTTTCATCAACTTGCTTGTCAATAATTTACCTCGTTTTAGAAATTGTTCATACGTAAAGCATACTCTTGTGTATCGAATCAACTGAAGCTCAAGTCCATACTTAATTATTAAGGGGGCATGGACACAGTTTCAACTGATTTTTTAAACCAATTTGAATGTTTACAATTCCTAACAAAGGCAATTCTAATGATCAGCAGTTTCAAAAATTTGAACATCATTTGTTGATTTACAATGAGAGATACAGAAATTAAAATTCTTCATGATGTAAACAAGGATCGTAAAAATATTTTTTTTTAAATCTTTTTATTTATAAAAAAAAATTTCATCAGTATTATTCATCCATACTGTAATATTATATATGATTCAAACTGAATAAAATCAGATCCTTGATCCGCTCCTTTAATTGCTTTTTAATTGTCGCTACTCGAGATAGGTACAGATCGAGGAAATGATTTTAATCAAAGTGGGTTGTGTTCATGTGTTCATGTTTTAGAGCATAATTAAAGGTCTCTTGTTCAAAGAGACTGGGTTGTATCTAATTGTGTTTTCATTGTTTTCTAGAAAATCATCATGATTTATTGTTCAATAAGAGAATGGTTTGTATCTACGTGATTGTGATCTGTTTTATAGAGTATCACCATGACCTACTTTTCAATAAGAAAATGGTTTGTATCTATGTGATTGTGTTTTGTTTTATAGAGTATCACAATGACCTACTTTTCAATGAGACTGGTGATGGTATGCGGGATTATCGGGATCGTATCCGCCCTGGAGGGTGACAATGTCTGTACACGTTCTGTTGCGTATGTATATATGTGCACATATAGGACCATATTTTCATGCACCTTGTTTCAGGGAGGTGAGGGGGGGGGGTGCAATCCCCTGACCTTACTTGGATAATAATGAATTGCAGCTAAATTGAAATGAAAAACATTCTTGAAATCTGTTTTTTCTACACCTCCTACAATCGAGATGGACAAAATTATTTTATCGAATAGCGGAGAGTTACCCTTTTTTGCCGTTGAATCAAAAGAGAGAGAGAGAGGGGGGGGGGGGGGGTTCGTCTTGTATGTCTGTTTGTCTGTCTGTCTGTAGTAAAACTCAACCTAGCCTTTAACTCTTGCCCTTTGAAGTATTAGTGTGTACGAGTATCACTTCAGTCAACGTGCCACTCAATGCGCAGCACTGTTAAGGCTAGAAAAAGGGGGGGTGGGCCTAATTTATACGGGAAATGTTTACTGTGACGTCACACCAAAAATATGACTTTTATGCATTCCTCATATTACTCAAAAATGAAATAATTTGCAACTTTAAACTGTATTAGCATAATAAACAACAATAAAACTTATCAATGCATTAACAAAAGTCGCTAGTTAAATCCCATACAGCTGGTTTTAAACAAATTACCGATCTCGATGAACTTGTCAATCATGACGTCATTTTGGTATGGCGTATTTTATGTGCTGTGAGAGGCAGATTTAGGATTTTTTAAACAATGAAAAATGCGTTTTATTATAAAACAGAGTATCATTTACAGGGTTTTAATAGGCCAATAATACCAATGTAGATCCTTTGTTTAGTGCGATTAATCATTAACAATCGAAAGAATGTATGTAGATAATTCTGTCGCGTTTTTATGTTCAGGTTAGGTATATTTTAAATCGAGGTGCCTCATTAAATCGCTCTTTCGCAAGGGCATACAATAAATAAATTTTGACCATTTTTTGAATATATAGATAGAGGATATGTTCCTTAACTTGAAAAGTGCTGCTGCTTTCTTTCAGTCGAGAGCATGACTTTAAAAGTACACAAAATACTTGGTAAAAGTCATACATATTTCGACATGGGTATATTAACTCGAAATTTTAACTAATAAAAATGCGAATTCTATTTAAAGCAGCAGCACTTTCCAGAAAGTACAAAGTATGCAGAAACAAATGGTAACTTAATTTTTTTATTTCAACTAGGGTATGCCCTTGCGATATTGAAATTTGTTTATGACCTCCATTCCGTGTACCCACTATGCATTCTCCACGTGACTGTCCATCGATAGGACTAAACTCCATACAGTACAGAGTAGGTTGTAGTATGCTATATCCCTAAGTATTTAAGTTCTATGATAATAAAACAGCTGAATAAAAATAAATTCAGTTTTAAAAACAATGTCCGTTTTTGCACTTCTGTTTTCCCTTGATTTCTCGTAGTAAGCCTTAACAATGCTGCGTGTCTGTGTTACCATCGGGGGCATAGAATTCACAAAAACATCTTGTATGGCTTATAGACTCTCGTCAACATAATTTACTTACCCCTTTCCCCACAATTTAAAATGCAATAGTACATGCTTGCAACCACATATACTTTTTTATATATTTTTCATATATTCTAAAATATTGAAACTACATATACATGTTTTAAATCGAGAAACAAAAAGTACTGAATGTTCATTAATATTTTTTCAACTGATAAAAAGTGAAAATTAAATTTTATTATTTCAGTCAGAAAGTTTCGTACATAGAGACAAGAAGGGTATCTAAACAAAGATGCAGCACCCCTACCGATTGTAAAACGTAAGTGTCAAAGTTCACCTGATACTACTGTAAGACGTGAGTTTTACTTTAAAATACAACATCTAACAATTCAAAGGCGTGAATCAATATTAATTCAAATACTAAATTCCATCTGCTGTATTATTAAGAAAATTGATGTGCTTGAAATGGCCGGTTTACGGTAGCTATAGTTAATCACATTTTACGTCCATTAGTTAAGTAACCATTTACTAGTAGATGACGCTACATAGTAAAATTCATGACTGGATACATGTATTCATAACGCGAAATAGTACCAGAGGAGAGAAATGGCATCTTATGGCACTAACGTACATTTGGAATATGTTTGAATCAGATATTAACTCAATCAAAGGATTTATTTCTCAGTTTGAATTTAACAACTTAATCATAGCATTGTACTTGAATAAAAAATCACCTTTTTAGTGTCTATTCACTGCAAAAAGTCATAGAGTTCCGGATTACGTACGCCATACAGAGATACTGCTGTCCGGGCTTTATACAGGAAGGGAATCGCTGTGTATTAAGTAAGTTCTCACTGTATCTCTCAAACAACGAAGTGTATCGAAGGAGTTTAATCTTAGTAATGAAATTTTAGCATTCGTAACAACCATTTTAAACGTTTAGTGCTTTTTAGAAAAGGAATACAAAGCATAGGCGCTCCACATATAATTCTGTAAATGACGTGTGATAAGCATATATATAGGTCTACCCCTCTATACTAGGTTATTTTATAGTATAGAGGGGTAACCTATATATATATATATATATATATATATATATATATATATATATATATATATATATATATATATACTTCTCTTTCGTCTTTTACAGAATTACATGGGGAGCGCCTATGATACAAAGGTTTCATGTAATACAGGTGTAATATGTCTCGTTCGCATGTATTTATGAAGATAATACCTTTTATTGCGTACCAAACATTCTTCATGTCATGACCTTGATTTTGATGTGTAACATATTCTGAACAGAATGTGTTTGTGAAACACTGATGCCCCCGTATGTCAAGATAGCGAAGGTTAAATTTTCTCAAATGAAAATCAATATTGCAAAGAATTAAAGGCCATCTCACAAGAAATTCATATGTGAAGTACAAAACACTAGGAGCACCTGTTCAAAAGTTACGACCAAAGTTTAAAGTTTTTTAAAAGTAGGTCAAACTTCGGGGTCAAGGTCAAAGGGCCAATGTTGTTTGTTTCTAAAGAAAGGCCTTTACACAAGGATTACATAATTTATGTGAAATATGTAAGCCTTAACCTTAAAAGTTTTGGCCAAGGTTAAAGTTTTTTTAAGAAGTAGGTCATAGGGTCAAAGTTGTTTGTATACTAGTATAATGAAAAGTACAAAATTTTACATATGTGAAGTATGAAAGCCCTAGAACCATTCTTTTAAAAGTTCTTAAAAAGTAGATCAAACTCCTAGGTCAAGGTCAAAGGGTCAAAGTTGTTGTATCCAATGAAAGGTCTTGTCATATGAATGGCATGTGAAGCACATGTATGACATCCTTAGACCTTACATTTAAAAAGTTATGGCCAAGTTTAAAGGTTTTTTTTTAAGTTGGTCAATTTCCATGATAAAAGTCAAAACGTCCAAGTTTATGGTATCCAATAGAAGGCCTTTTCACAAAGAATACAGATGTGAAGTATGAAAATCTTATTACCAACTGTTCAAAAGTTATAAAAGTTTTGAATTTTGGTGTGAAAGTGTGTCAAACTCCAAGGCCCATGTCAAGGGTCAAAATTTGAGGTAACAAAAGAAAGTTCTAGTCACAAGGAATACACCTGTGAAATATGAAAGCCATAGCTCGACTCTGTCAAAATTTATGGACAATGTTAAAGTTTTTGCGGACCAACAGACAGACAGACTGACAGGGCAAAAACTATATATCCTAATCTTGGATTACAGGGAATAAAAATTTAAACCTTTTCTTTTGACACCAATCTAATTGACCTCCTGACCTTCACATTGGAGTAAGAAACAGTAACTGGACACATATGCATGCATGTTATTCTTTCTCATTTATAATCTTTCAAAATCTTAAACACAGTCAAAATATCCAAACAAAAACCATAATTATTTCTTTATATATATTTCAGTCACAACAACAACACCGTCCACAACATTAGCTCCAACTACAACACAAACGACAACCACGACAAACCCAGATGACGTAGGTGATCCTATAGAGGGCGCTTTAGAGGAAGCTGACGGAAATGGCGGCGCTCTGTCTGATGGAGCAGTCGTTGGAGTGGTGCTAGCTGTTATTTTTGTCATTGCTGCCGCACTTGTCGGTCTCATGTTCAAAATACGTAAAAATAAGTACGAATCTTGCTGATTGATTAGAAAAACTAAATTAACAGTGAAATATAAAAAGAAAAAAATTTATATATTGAAACGGATCAATTTATTTGTTTTATAATATATATAGAAATGTTCAGTATTTAAATTAAAGACCATATAGTGAATCGTACAGCTCAAACCTCTTTAAACATTTCTGATGTTTCATTTCCCCTCTTAATAATGAAACATACAAGAATGTGAATTTTAAAAAAATATATATATACATGTAGCTAAACAATGCATTTATATTTTTTCTAAAATATAATTTTAATAATTTGTTTAAAATATTGAATTTTGTTATAGGAAACAAGACAAGGAGGCAATAATCCAGTCCGAGATGTACCGAGGGCAGTCCCTCCATGAGAACGTGATGGACCCCGACCAGACATCAGGGGGGAGCCTTTGAAAACGACCTCTATAATCTCAATACAAACAAACCCCCTGAGGTATGCTTCATATTGAAACCTATAGAGGATTGTGTTTTATTGATATCACCAAGGATATATGAAGTTTTTTTGTGACAGACGGACAGACTGTGGATTCCGGGTCATGATAATTAAATTTGAAGCATTTAAAAACAAACAAATTATAATGTTTATACCGAATTTCCCTACACGGGTCTTTTTTTACACAAATCATCCATATCTATGCTCAACCATATAATTTTTCACTTAAGGTGGCTCATTACATGCACAGTTTATTTTAGATTTCAATACAGCACCACTTATAATGTAGATGTCAAATATCCAGATGGGGGTATTGATATCATAAATATTTTTATAGAATTTTTTAGTTTTTGTTTTATTTTAGTGAAATGTTTTATTTCAGGTTTATTATTCACAGAATTTCAGAACTTTCAGTGTCAAATGATGGACATCTTCTTAAGACAAGTACACACAGTGAAAATACCTCATAATACCTAATAATAATTTTATTAGAAAAAATAATTTTCTCCTAGAAAATTATTAATGTCATTATCTTTTTAATTTATGCATAAAACATTTTAAAAATGTGTTCTGAAGAGACAAGGAATGTATTTCAATGAATTACATGTGTCAAATTGAATGAAGAAAGTTTAAACGAAATGAAAAATCCAATTTAAAAAATATTTGGTATAAAAAGTCCACTTTCAAGAGTTATCTTTCCTAATTAACCAAGACTCAAAACACTATGGAACGTTTGACATTACATCTAAAATTCAGAATAACGCTTTAAATTGCCAGAGTATACATTTAAATCAATAGAACAAATATATAAATCAACACCAACACAGTAAATAGCGCAATTAAATAAAATTTTAATTTCAACAAGGTTGTAGATTTTAACTCGAATTTCCTCCATACATACATGTCAGTGATTGATAGAGTTCACTGCATGCATGGCTATGAAATTGACATTACTTGTTTGGCGAAGATTTGACTGTTGCTTTCTTTTGTTTCTGCCTAAAAGCAATTCTTCTTGGTTTATGCATAATGAATCCGTTACTTTGTTTTCACTGTTTACAACACCGCATGTTTCATCTATTTTTAAAGCGTTTTAAAGGTCAGGGTCATATTTAGAGGTAGCTATACAACTCGTCCCCTGAGCAAACCGGTCGGCACAATGGAGGTTTATTTTTTTGTGTAGTACGTCATCAAAAAGTGGTGTAATGAGCCTCCTTAAGAATATTAATATACATTCCATAAATTTCATTTAATCAAAGAAAACAAATTTAATAAATAAACACGCTCCATTCAAGGTGAATTAAAAAAAAAATACACAAGCTTTCTCCAATTTTCGTTTCGTTTCAGGAGTAACATCAACACCCGATATGTACGATCAGCTTCATTTTGTACGGGAACGCCGCAGACGAGGCAATCCACGATTACGAACGCCCCGTCAGGTCAAAAACTATCGGGGGCGGTGCGGGGGAGTACTACAGCAAAGCGATGATACCTAACCCTAGTTTTAAGTCCGAGGGACATCAGACAGTCAAGTATCAAAATAAAGGCGACGTATCAGGAAAAGTGAGAGTGTTCGAAAGGCTTGCGTCAAATCAATCAGATGATCAAACTTTTACCAACAAAATGCTTTATTCCGATGTCAGATACTGAAATAAAAATAAACATTTATGTTTTATCTTTTTTTGATTTGATGGTTCTGATTATTTTGTGTACTGAATTTTAACTGTCTAAAAAATAAAACGTGATTTTGAAAACGTCATGTGGGATAAGAGGTTTTTTGTCCTTAGTAGTATAAGGGGTCTAGCTAGGGGAAGATTCTGATTGGCTGAGAGAAATCACGTGATCAGTTCTGATTGGTGGAGGGGATAAGGGGGTCAACTGAGTGCAGTCCTAACCCTAATTCCCCCTAACCCTAACCCTAGCCCTAATCCCTAACCCCTCTAACCCTAGCCCCCTAGCCCTAACCCTAACCCTAACCCTAACCCTAGACCCTTACCCCCTAACCCTAACCCTAACTATCCCTATCCCCCTTAGCCCTAACTAACCCTAACCCTAACCCCCTAACCCTAACCCTAACTAACCCTAACCCCCTATCCCTATCCCTAACCCCTAACCCTAACCCCCTTAGCCCTCTAACCCTATCCCCTAACCTATCCCCTAAATACGGAGTTGTTTACACTGTGTTTACCCTATACGTTGGTTACGTTTTCTTATGGACACAGGTAAAAATGCGCCGTGTGCAAAACATTGCAAGAATGTGATTATGACGTCACACTACACTGTGTTTTTACATTATACACTATACGTTGGTACTACGTTTTGTTTATGCTAACTATACAGGTAAATACTTTGGGGCCGTGTGCAAAACATTTCAAGAATGTCATTATGACGTCATGACACCTGTCAATCAAAGCAGACGACAGAATTTCGCTTTGTCATCATGTCAAATCAATTCTTGTATGAAATGTTGACTATCTTGTATGAAAGTGACTGAAATTATGCTTTTAAATATGAATATTGACTCAAAATAATATAAGTTTCATACATGTTTCAAAGAAGAAAATAAACCCTTTAGGAAAGAA